>NW_020190023.1:2273076-2273319 GCF_900000015.1 Plasmopara halstedii | reverse complement strand
AGTGGTAGATGATGGCAAACTGTCATTACACTGACAAGAACTGTGATATCCATTGACCTCTTTAGGTATTGACGACGTGCTTACGTATGAAAGAGTTAGCTAGACACCGCGTGTGGAAGCAAAAGTCACGGCTTTAGCAAACCGTGAAAGCAGGTAATGCAGTGTTGGTCAGCTTGTATATTGAGCAGTGAGAGAAGATTTCTAGCTACTCGTGGCACCTTACCTGTCTTCATCTTACAGCCG
>NW_020190023.1:2272494-2273066 GCF_900000015.1 Plasmopara halstedii | reverse complement strand
GACACGTTCGCGATGCGATGGCTGAAAGCCAAGACCTGCAGAAAGAATATACAGATGAAAAAGATAGAGGCAAAGTGGAAAGCTTTAAGGTCGAAGACATGGTTTTTTTAAACCCTAAAAACCTTCCTACACATGTATTCTCTGCTATCTTCCGGACGAAGCTTCGTCCACGGTTTACTGGACCGTTTAAGGTTGTGGCCAAGCGGGGCCTAGTGTTTACGCTAAACCTTCCCAAATAGATGCGCATCCACCCGGAGTTTTGGTTGGGTTTGCTCAAGCCGTACCGGGATCCGGCGCATGTGAATGTGGGAGATTTGGCGCCAGAGCGGATGCCACGGGCCCTCGGCCACCCAGAAACGGAACCAGCAACTGGTTCTGAGCACGGAGTGCAACAACCTCCATATCCAATGGAGCCAAGCGCCCCGCCGTTGCCTGCAGCGACGCATTCGCCTGCATCACGGCTAGGAGTCGCTCCGACAGAGCGCGGTAGTCCTCAAGGCGAGGCAGCCGGCGCACGACGCGCCTTAAATCATCAAGAGCGTCCGCACAGCGATATGCTACTTCAGCATGAT
>NW_020190023.1:2269991-2272484 GCF_900000015.1 Plasmopara halstedii | reverse complement strand
TTAAAGCTTTCTACTTTGCCTCTTCCTTTTTCATCTGCATATTCTTTTTGCAGGTCTTAGATTTCAGTCATCGCATCGCGAACGTGTCCAGGACATTCAGTCTGGTAGACAAGAAGTCGTCGACTTCTTTACGGATTGTGAGGGGGCTGACATCAGCTAGCCGTTTGGCAATCCCTCCCCCACCGAGCCTTGAGCCACGAGATGGCGGCGTCAGCGGGACGCAAGGGTATATCAGCCTATTCACGTAAAACGGCGTGTAGCCGGTAGATGAATGCACTGCATTGTTCAGTGCAAACTCTACGAGCAGCAACATGGCGCTCCGTTTCAGCGCAGACGCTGCGAAGAACCTCTTCGATGACTCGAAGGACCCTTTCGGTTTGATCATCGGTCTGCGGATGATCCGCAACTTGGTGCCTAGCACCTTGAAGATAGTCGACCAAAATTTCCCGTGAAATGGGGGTCTCTATCCTAGACAATCGACTCTGGGACTCCGCGTTGACGGAAAACACGATCCACGAACAACGTTGCTGTACCGACTCCGTCGATGGTGTCTGGCAATGCCGCCAAATTAGCCATCTCTCTCAATCGGTCGACGAATACCACGACGCCCGTGTTGCCCGCCGAATCTTTGGGCAGGCCAAACACAAAGTCCAAACTTATGGACTACCAGCTCCCAGTGGGTACCGGTAAGCTGGCCAGCGGCGCAGCCGCATTTGGAGCGGGTTTCACCCATTAATACGTCTCACAGGTGCGCAGATAGGTGCTCGTCCAGTTGTACAAATTGGGCCGCCAATAGTGGTGACGCACGTTTTCTCACGGCCGAGATGACCACTAACTGGTGTGTCTTGAGCCTCATAGATGACGCGGTATTTCAAATTCTCATCATGAGGAGCAACAAACGTGGTGTATCCGTTGAATCGGTGCTATGATATAGCAAACCGTCATTCAGTACAGTCGAGCACGCAATCTTTATGACAATTTCTTGTCCGAGTTTCCAAACTCCTTGCTCCCTAGAGCCCGTGGCAACGCTAAACACATGCCACCACCCCCATACACGGTGCGGATCAAATCCACCACAGACGACGTTACATTTATAACATGAGCAAGCTCAAAGTCTGGTCTGCGCGACAACGCATCAACCAAAGCACTCTGCTTTCCAGGCTCATACTTCACCTTGAAGTTATATTCCGCGAAGAAGGATAGCCATCTAGCCATCCTCTGTGAGAGGTGGGGTGACTGAATCGCAGTGCGTAGTGACGCATGATCTGTATGAACACAAACGGCTTGGAGCCAAGCAGGTTGACCCTGAACTTGTCAAGTGCATACTACATCGCAAGTAGCTCCTTGTCATGAATGGGTGGTTCTTCTCTGCAGCTTTGAGCTGTCAAGATCGAACGCGATCACCCGATCTCGCCCCTCGGCGTCTGCTTGCAGCAGTACACAGCCGATGACAAAGTCCGAAGCGTCAAAGACGACGCTAAAAAGCAGATCTGGTTTTGGCAGCGCCAGCATCGGTGCATGCAGGATGGAGTTTTTGACTCCGTCGGAAGCCTCCTGATGTTCGGTGTTCCAACACCATTTCGCATCGTTTTAAAGAAAATTGGGAAATGGTCGGGCCATTTCTGCGTAGTTTACGCTGTACTTGTGCAAGTAGTTGGCGAGACCAAGCCACTTACGAAGTCGTTCTAGTTCTTTGAAAGCGGCCAGTCAACAATGGCCTTGAACGTAGCGGGATCCGCTCGATGGTCACGCTTCCCAATGAAGCACCTTAAAAAGGGAATCTCTTCTCAGCCAAAGATGTACTTGTCTGTATTGGCGTACAGTTTGTTCAGGCGCATGCACTCAAGCACCGCTCTAAAATGGACGATGTGGATATCCTCATCTGTCCTCCCGTCTCCGCACGACAATGAACGAGAATGCCGTCAATGTCTGTCTGGCAATACGCCCTGTTGGGCCTGAACAACTGCGTCACAAGACAATTAAATCTTGCTGGTGCATTTGACAGCCCTTGGGGCATCACCAGCCATTCCCAGAGCATGCCGCTAGGAGTGCTCACCGCTGTCAGCGGAATATCACTCACTCTCATGAGCGTTTGGTAATACCCATCGACCAAGTCGAGTGCACTGTACTTCGTACATCCCACCATGTAAATCTGAAGAACACACTTTCTGAGAATTGGCGTTTGGGCTGGAATGGTGGCAGTGTTGAGCTAATTGTAAGCATGAACGATACGCTACTTGCCGATTTCCGAACACAAAACGTGGGTGTCGAATGGGGGAACTTGCTCTCACGTACCATCCCTGCGTCGTGCTTCGCACGGAAAAAGGCATCAATGACGTCTCACTGCTCTCGAGCAGGGGTCATTGGCGTGTTACGCAGTATTTGTTTTCTGGAACCAGGTCGATCTCATGACGCACACCTCGGACCGGAGGTAGCACTGAAGGCGGGTCTTTGAAGACGACGTCTTAAATTTTTTTTACCAAAGGATAGTAT
>NW_020190023.1:2268354-2269981 GCF_900000015.1 Plasmopara halstedii | reverse complement strand
CCTCTGTGCCTTGTCGAGGTCATTGGTGATGACACCACGTCCCTCAGGTGATGAGAGGCCAGGAAACGGACATGGGGTCCGCAAGGTGCGAAGCAGGGCTCATCTCACGCCGCTGGCTCGGCTCGCCTTCCTCGTCATCCCATGCGGGGAAAGGAGTGTCAGACATAAGCAATATCAAACCATACTTTGTTACAAATCACAGTATAGTATCATTTTTATATTTATTTGCGCTTTTTACTGCCATGTTTTGATATTTTTTTGCAATTTCGTTCCATACTTTTATACAATCCATACCATCATACCATATTTTAACAAAATTGAGCATTGGAGTACCATACTTGGGTTTGTGTAAGCAATATCAAACCATACTTTGTTACTAATCACAGTATAGTATCACTTTTTGATTTATTTGCGTTTTTTATTGCCATGTTTTGGTATTTTTATGCAATTTCGTACCATACTTTTATACAAACCATATCATCGTACCATATTTTAATATTTTGGAGCATTGAAGTACCATATTTTGGTTTGCGTAAGCAAATTAAACCATACTTTCTTACCAATCACAGTATAGTATCACTTTTTGATCTATGTGCGATTTGTATTGCCATGTTTTGGTATTTTTATGCAAATTCGTACCATACTTTTATACAAATTATATCATCGTACCATATTTTAGTATTTTTGATCATTGAAGTACCATATGTTGGTTTGTGTAAGCAACATCAAACCATACTTTGTTACAAATCACAGTATAGTACCATGTTTTGTCTTATTTGCGTGTTTTATTTACATGTTTTTGTATTTTTATGCAAATTCGTACCATACTTTTATCCAAATTATATTATCGTACCATATTTTATAACAATTGAGCATTAAAGTACCATAATTTGGTTTGCGTAATCAATTTTAGACCATACTTTGTTACAAATCACAGTATAGTATCACTTTTTGATTTTTTTGCGTTTTTTATTGCCATGTTTTGGTATTTTTTTGCAAACACGTACCATACTTCTATATAAATTATATCATCGTACCATATTTTAGTATTTTTGAGCATTGAAGTACCATATATTGGTCTGCGTAAGCAACATCAAACCATACTTTGTTACAAATCACAGTAAAGTATCCCTTTTTGATTTATTTGCGTTTTGAATTGCCATGTTTTGTTTTTTCTTGCTACTTCGTACCATACTTTTATACAAACCATATTAGGAAAATCTAAACTTTTTAAATTAAGATAAATAACTAAATAAAGATCTGTTTTGAATTTAAACCGAAGAGTCAATTAGCCTTAGGAAGGCAATAATTACTCTTGGAGTAAGCGGATTGCGATTCGCTAACTCATACTTGGTCCTTGTAAAAAACGAAAGGTCGGTGACCTAATGTACGCCCCTCAAGCGCTAAGCAACGGCAGCCCCGCCGCACGTGGTAGCATTTGTAGTCAATCTACACCTGAGTCGTTTTGACTGATCCTCTTTGAGGATGGAGGAATTTTCAATTTTCCCCCAGGGCATGCAGGACGGACTAAACAAGCTGATGTCCTTGCTTGGCCCTGAGGACGTGCAACACATTGTAGCACAAAGTCCCGAGGCAATCGGTGCGCGACTAAAGGCGTTCTCAAGCT
>NW_020190023.1:2267127-2268344 GCF_900000015.1 Plasmopara halstedii | reverse complement strand
ATAACTTGCGTAAATGGTCGACGTCGCATTAATCCTCCACTACCAGAACATTACGCAGGAAATGCATTTTTCAATGCATTATCAACGTACACAAATGCTGCACGTTCATCAGCAACTTGTATACGGCGTGACCGCTTCGCACCGGTGACCTCACCGTCAAAAAACACGCCCCGAAGATTGACTTCGTCACGGCCAACGACGTGGAACATCCACGACAACCAAGCACTCATGGCGGTGGATTCACGAGAAACGAAATGACGATATGCCAGTTGCTTGGGACTTTGAGCGCCAGCATCACTTGAAGCTTCACACAGGAGAATGGGTGATGAATTGCGATGAGTAAATGCGAAGTCGGGAGACGGGCATCCTGCGGGCTTGGACAACACTTGTAACACTGCGAGCGACAGGAATATCAGAGACATGCTTGAATTGCTGAAAGCTCGCGACTTGCTCATGCGTCGTCGTCACTCACCCAATCTTTCGCTCACTTACTTAGTCATTCACTCATTCACTCACTCACCAAGTGGTTCAGTAAAACATCGGCGAATTCACGCACCGATGGTGACTGGGTCGATCCCAGCGTCGGCTCCAATTTGATTTTCAGTCACTAAAAAATCTCCGCGCGCACGGTGAGACGGCTCACCTTCCATTGGTATGGCCTCCCAGGTACATTTGCTCGTGCTCGTCATGCGCGAAAGCATGACGTGCTATCGCCTTACGCGAGCCGAGCCCTCTACACTCGAGGAGGCGTTCACCCTAGCACTGCGCAAGGACTACGTGGTGGCAACGTCCTATGCATGTGTACTGTCCGCTGAAGCTCGGAAATCTGCACTCGAACTAAAGGATGTATTTGCCGTCGATGCGTCAAGCAGCTACTAACGTCATGGGTCACGTCAGAATAGAAGTCGAAGCGATCGTTCTCTAACCTGCTTCCGTTGCCGTAAGGCCCTGTCATCCTGCGGCAGAGTGCCGCGCGCCATCACCAGTGCTTACCCTGCCGAGCCTGTATCTACCGACCAGCCAAAACATGGTATGGGTCAGCTAGTGCGAGACTTTCTACTAGCTGAAATGGAGGTATGTGCCCCCTTAAAGGCAACCCAGCTCCTAATTCTTTTGTGCTTCATGCAAACACGCATGGACATCGTGCCTTGTTGGAGGGCGAAGAAGTTCGCCCGAATGCGGGATTCATTCAGGGATGGCTCGAATGCGAGCCAGAG
>NW_020190023.1:2255882-2267117 GCF_900000015.1 Plasmopara halstedii | reverse complement strand
TCAAAGTCAAGAAACTTGACTCCGAGGTCCACAGGGACCTTCGGGACCGTGACACGTGGCCTCGTCGCAAACCGAACAGTGACGATATCACCCAACCCCACTTTCAACGCCTCAGCATAGAGCTGACTTCCTTCCGAGGAGCGTCGAGCATAATTGCCCGACGTCCCGGAATCGATGAGGACCTTCCATGGCATCTCGAATCACTTTACGATCGCCTCCACGACCAGCAAGCCCGGCTTGCATACTCATTCCGTGTTCAAGAGCACGGAGCTCCTTGGGCTGGGCCCTGGTGACTATGCCTCCATGAGGCTCAACAGAGCTCAGTTGTTCTCCATAAGGTCACTTCGCGCCTACTGAGTGGTGTCGTTTCCCCGCGACGAACCAAACTGGTAGGCGTTGGGGTGATGGCTCGAAGAACCTTGACGTGCCTTACGCAGGAGTCAACCGTTCCACAGGTGACGGGTGTCTCCACAGACAGAACACCGTCGTGTGTTTGTGCGCTGCCCGGTGGCTCGAAGCTCTGCTCCCTCATCCTCAGCATAGCTAAGATCCATGGGCACAGGCCCGCTCGACGAGCTGCTAACGTGTGCATTTCAGCTAAGTCGTGCCGACTTAAAGTTGAATTCGGTATTCAATGCCACATTCACTGCCTCTTCAAACGAAGATGGATGCACACGGAAGATTTCAATTCTGGCCACGCCAGTGTGGAGGCCTTCCATAAAGACGGTCACTATGACCGCCTCCGGAAGGGGATCTGCTGCCGTCCCGGCAGTGAGAGTGCGCATCTCTTGGACAAAGTCCACCAATTCCCTGTTGCCCTGTCGGGCGACAAGGAAGCGCGATCGTATGCGATATGCCGATAAGGCGGCGAGAACACTTGTGAGAGCTGCAACATCAGCTCCGCACAGGAGGAAAATACAGCTTCGAGCGAAGTGCCGCACGTCAGTGCCCATTCTCGCGCTCGACCACCGAGCTTTAAGCTGGCTAGCGCTACGCGCTGTTGCTCGGTCTGGAGCGTGGACTCGATGGCCATCTCGACCTCTCTTACCCAGTGCAGAAGGTTCTCTCCTCAAAGACCTTAATGCTCACCATGAGCAGCTTAGGGCGGGGAAATTCATCCGTCACCAACGGTGGCGTCATAGACGCAAACGATGCAGACATCTTCTGCCGCAGATGCTCTAACAGCGCGTTTTCGTAGCATGAAAACGCCTCTAGACGCGCACCGATTGCCTCGGGGCCTTGTGCTACAAGGCGTTGCACGCCCCAGAGCCAAGCAAGTACATTAGCTTGTTAAGACCATCCTGCATACCCTGGGGCAAAGAGGAAAATTCTTTCATCCTCACAGAGGACCAGTCTAAACGACGCAGATGTAGATTGATTACAAGTGTTACCAAGTGCAGCGGGGCTGCCGTAGCTTTGCGCTTGAGGAAGCGTAATTTAGGTCACCGACCTTTCTTTCTTTACAAGAATTGATACGAGTGTAGCGGATCGCAATCCGCTAAGTCCAATAATGGTTGCTACTTTAACCAAGGCTAATAAACGCTTCGGTTTAAATTTAATACTGATTTTTATTCGCTTTTATCTGTGGCTAAACCGCCTGAATTTAAATGTATAGATTTTATTAAATATCTATAGTAAAATCAAAATACATGCATAACTACTGGCTACCTAGCCACCTGCCGTCTTTTTGTTTGGGTGCAGACACACCATGCATATCTCGTGTGACACACACCTGTTACCAGAGTACGTGTAACCCCTTTACAGGCAACCTTTTTACAGTATCGTAAATACTACAATACATAAATTCGTATATTTGCTCATCCATCAAAGTACGAAACATCAATCTCAATGTCCTCTTAGCAGACTGGAAGCTGACTAAAGTGAAACCGGAATACAATGTTTGAGTCAATAAGTTAAAATACTCATAATTACTCATCTAAAATTTATTTAAACATTTGTTATTCTTTTGGTAACTTTGCGTACCAATCGCACCAAAAATGAATTATATTGCAAGTATTCTAAATCATGGTACTCAATGTTGTCCGACGGACAATACGGTTATGTGTACAAAACCATTGTATGGTACGTACTCCGTTATTTCGTCGAGACACTCACTTATGCAGTCTAGAGGCATAATATATAGTGAGAGGTCTTGAGGTCCTGGCATATGTCGAAGCTTTATATTCTAAAAGGTAAGCTAAAATAGGGCAGCACGAGGTATTTGGCTTTGTATCAGTATAGAAAAAGGAAGCCTTGACTTCTGTACATAACATATGAAACTAGGGGATCCATGCATATTATAACGGGTATGAATCATTTGTAAGTTTTCTTCATGATGCTTCTATTGTGGTTTGCTATACGAACGCTGATTCTTTACGTGGCTTGCTACATTTCATCTCTCACTCACAACAGTCTTAACTTTTTAAATGATAAGAAAAGCCATGATTGTAGCAATCGTATCTTAGCAGATCGTATGCCAAAGCATCTGCTCGGAACATGTCGCGCGCAGATGTTACTCTATTCTTCGGTCGATAGTCAAACACAGCGTATGGCAGGCAGCAAAGCCATACGGTTTGAAATACAGTATAAACTATTTAGAAATGGCGTGTGAACTGCCCTTCGTCGTAAGTCGTCCTTTCAACTGACACCGATTGTATAAACCTGCTTTTACCCTCGTACTTTGTCGCCCTTCTTGAATTTCCTTTGCTTAATATCACCATTGGCGTCAACAATGATTATATTGCCTCTAGCCAGTCTCCACCTCGGGAAATTATACCTCGAATGTTGCGACCAGGTGCTGGATATACCACGTAAGTGCCTCTTTTGTAAAAAGGAAGATTATCGAAGATCAGCCGCTTAATCGAATCTTTCAAATTGTAGCGAATTACAACAGGAAAACATAAAGAACGTCATTTTTTGTCGGTGAAGCCGTGGTATCATCAGAAGAGTCAAGTGCTTATTCTACAGTCCAGTCGATCCGATAAAAGTTAGTGAGACTCCGACGAGCGATGAAGTTTACCAAGTGTAATGAGGCTATTTGTTATTTTGTGCGACCTCCTTATTGTTCATGGTCGATCATGTGGATGCATTCGTCAAGTTTGTGGATTAAATAATCCTATTTTCCGATTCATAGTGATGAAATGCTATGTATATTATAAGAAGACAAGCGAAAAATTGCGATGAACTGTGTTGACTGCGTCCGATCATCTAATTACCTCTTTGAATCTTTTTTTATGGAATATTGGCAACAAAGCTCTAGATTCGTGCGCTATTCACACTGGATATCTTCCCCTACCGTCCGCCGTACCCACGTCCAAAGATACCAACTGATTTAGCTAATTTTTGTAGATCAAGCATTGCGAAAGGCAGCTGCTGTATTCCCTTGTGTACGTAATGATGTTTGATCTTGGCACTATTTTGGGAAAATTTCTAGCATTGCCTGATTCTAATAAGGTGCTACCTATGTGACACTGCTCTATCCCATGGTCTGCGATCAAGCGGCTCGCAAAAATTTAAATTAGCATTGACGAGAGTCAATCACAATTTTCGTATGAATTTTACATCAATGGCCATTGTACAATCTTTTTTCCGCTTACATCCAGTTCGATAAAAAAAATGGCTTACTAGCGCATGAGACTGGTAAGGTGCTGCACAACATAGAGCCATTATCCGATTCACGGCTCGCATCACAGATCACATTACTTCTTGCTGTCACTCAACGATGCGTACATTCTCGTTCTTGGACTTACTTGCAGCTACACTTGTAGTAAATGGTGCCGTGGTTTTCACGACTGCTATTAACGATGCGCAAGGAACTACTTTCTCGTTGCGGACAAATTCTTTGAATGACGCTCAATATGAAGAAAGAGCAATTGGTATCGGCTCTAGTGTTGAGTCTTCCGGAGCAGTCTCGACATTTTCCAAAAAAGCAAAACGGCAATTTCAAATTGCGCTATCGGACTCCGCTGTGCAGAAGGAAATCAAGAAACTGAACAGTCGAGAATTACCTGATATGTACAACCTCCTCGATACTTTGCGCAATTACGATTTAAGCTGGGATGGTGTAATGGATTTAGAAGAACTCGCAGTGATCAACAAGAATTTGATTTCATTTTACAATAAACAGCATTTTCTCAAAGAACATTCTCCAAACGTACGGAAAGTTGATTCCAAACTGGCCATAGCCATTGCGAATCTCTTCGGTAAACCAAGAAAAACTACCTGATCCTACCGAAAATTGGGAAGAATTTACGTGTACCTGGTCGGAACAATTTGATCCGCAAATATGATTACGCATTTGTCACGTTCAATTTGCCTTATCGCCATTAATTTTCGTTGAAGATAGTAATCGCTTAAAATAAAAAGATTCATATGAGTTGTTCGTTCACGCAAATATGTCGTACAGGTTACAAGAAAGACAGATTGCATACATTGCGAATGGATTGGTGTGCACTTAAAATATAGTCGTGGATTCATAGAGATTTACGAGAGTTTCTAGTATATTTACTTCAGCTCGTTATTACAGCGACTAGGAATAATACTTGCAATTAATTACTTAGATTTCATCCTTGTAAATGGTAAATTCAAAAAAAAAATTCTTAATTGGCAAAAAGGTGTGGTTCTTTTGGTCGATGGGCCGTTAAAAATCGACGAGGATGCCGAAATATTCCCGATAGACTTGGTCATAGTGTCTCTTCGAGTCCTGACGCACAGCTCCGCTCTCACTCAATAGCATACAACATAGCCGCACTTCAAAAAGGAGTCCCTCACTGCACTCCGCCTACTCTCTATATGAGCCACGTGCTCCGTGTTCAATCCATCGACTTGGAGTGATGCGACAACCCACCCTTAAACTCACTATTATGTCATGAGCATTGATGACGAGCTAGATCTGGCTCCGAAGCCCAGCTTTCTCGTCTGCAAGCACTGGAATTGCACCAGCTTTGCCCACATTATCACGTCGAAACAACAATTTAAACCGACTAAAGTTGCTCACTGCGGTGATTCATATGATGATGGATGGGGTCAAGATATCAAGTAAATTACCGCTGAATTTCGTAGTGTGACGACATATGGTATAACCGTCAAATAAAATCTAAATAACACCAATTTAAAAAGAAAGCGTTGTTTGCCTCCACCCTATTCCTCCCATCAAAACTTCACCCATGAATTAGTCAATTAAATTTTATAAGGAAAATCAATCTTGTTCACACTACAGCTGTTGTATCCAATAATTATTGTATAGTATAATTACATTCGGTTTGAACAAAGTTGCAGAAACAAAAGGCGTAGGCATATGCGCGAGAGAAGACCAAAGAAACGAGACGTCCTAAGAAATAAAAATGATTTTCTCTGCACAGGCTAGTTTCGAAGCAGCACCTGACCATTCTGTTGAGATACACCGCTGAATGTGCGTGGATGACGTCACAATTATTATGATACTGTTTACTGTTACTTTCATGATGTCGGATGTCGATTCTGGACATGATGGTAGTCGCTCTTTGGTCTAATAAACAGCGTTTAGAGGCTTCTCGAATGATTTAGATGAATAGGCTTAGATGTAGCACAGGGTAGAGAATTTAGGACCCAAAAATATATACTTCGGTTTTTACCAACAAACCAACAGGTTAACAGCCGCACCTAGAAATCTACTCAGCATGCTTCACCCTAATAGCTATGATGTCCAAGCAAACCAAAGTCCTCCTAGGCAGTGGGGACTATTTCATTGGGAGCTTGACATGCGCAAGACGCTGGCGCGAAAGGGTGTGTTGGCGCTCCTTCAATTTGTCAAGAGGGAAGAGGAGATGGCAGAACTTGGCTGTTCAGTGATCCTAAGGCACTAAGGACCACCGCCCAGGGTATAGCTACAGCGCCAGACTAAAATTTGGTCTACGTCGGCGGCTATGCACGCTTGAAACATTTTACGAGTTTCTACAATCGGATCACGCTTCACAAACGTGTCGAGATGACGCGCCGCCCGCATGAGCTCAAGGTGGAGATTGGCTCGACTATGTACAAGCATCGGAATACGTTTGGTGAACATGTTGTCTGACTTCAGTCACTTGGAGAGCCTGTTGACGAATCGCGACAGCTAGTGGTACTACTGAGCAGTCTTCCGACAGATTATGAGCTAAATTGTGTCAATTGTGGAAAATCCCAAGGACATCACGCTAATCGAGATCAAGTGATTGCTGTTGAAGGACGATGAGTGGTTGCAAAAGAAGGAGGCGACAGATAAAGCGTTTCCTCTTCACGAAAGCGGTGGGCGGTTTTAAATCAATCGTGGGCCTGTACGGAAAGATTACGACCCAAGGAAGAGTGATGGTGGCTTCTAAGGAAAGTGCTTCAAGTGTAATCGAGTTGAACACATTAAAATGAAACTGCCTAAGCAGAAGCGATGGCATTGATGAAGACGGGGTATTCCTTGTTGGCGAATATCGGATTGATGGATGGCTGATCGATAGCAGTGCAACATCGCATATGACACCATACTATGTAGATCTATTTGATTTTGATGATACGATCTTGGGAATGTATGTGACCATTGCAGACGGCGAAAAATTGTGTTTTCTTGGTAAAGAAACTATCCAGCTGACTGGAATGGACGGTAAGCACATTAAATGGTATGTAAATTCCAGCTATCGGTTGGAAAACTTGCAGAATGTGGGTTCGTGTGGAGTTTCAGCAATTGTCATGTGAAATCTGAGGCAAGAACAAGGCCTTGGCTTTGGACGGAAAGGCGGCAAAGGTTTTGTTCTTAATTGCAAGCCTTAAGACGTGCGCTTTGTAGAGTTTGCCGGAGCTGACAATCAGTGGGAGCAGTGACACACACGCATGAGTTCTCAGGTGAGAGCGTCAGGGTCAAAACTCAGCATGTCATGCATGGTATGCTAGCTTTACGCCGTGGTATCAAGACTATATGCAATGGATGTATGAAGGGTAAGAAGACCTTATCGCCGTTTGTTGTACAATCGATGCCCAGGACATCGCGTGTTGGAGTTAATTCATACGGCTGTGATGGAACCCAAAACGGTATCACAAGAAGGAGCAAGATATGTGCTAACGTGGATGATCTTTCACGTTTTGTGGTTACTCACTTCCTAGGAGTGAGGTCGTCGCGAAGCTCGCCGAATATAAGGCGTGTTTTAAAAGCAATGAAGAGAGAAAATTAAATGCAGTTGCCCAGAAAATAGAACGAAATTTGTGAGAGAGAAGGCGCTCCCGGATGGTATCATGAATCAACGAACCGTACCTTACAGCCCCAACAAAACGGTTTAGCGGAACGCATGAATTGCACTATCATAGAGAAGGCAAGAAGCATGCTTTATTACAGGGGCATGTCAACGATTTGGTGGCGGGAGCTGTCAGCACTGCAGTCTATCTGGTGAACCGATCTGTAAACACTAAACGTAAGGACATAACCCTGTACGAAGTAAGTCTTAAAGAGAAACCACGAATGGAACACCCGCGTGTGTTTGAGTCCCAGGAATATGCCCACTTTGACAGCGCATAAAGGACGAAGCTCGGCCATAAGGGCTATAAGTGTATGCTTTCTGGATATGTTGAAAACGCAAAGGGGTATCATAAGTATGATTTGGAATCATCAGACATCGAACTGAAACGATCTGTTTGGATTGATGAGCGTGAAGTTAAAGGTTCATACGACACACCGTGTTCTAAAAAAGCAGCACTTACCCATGTTTTCAAGGCAACGAACGAAGAAGCGACTCATTTTCTTGCTGAGTGACGGCTGGTGACAGACGAACCCATAAACAGTGTCGAGGAGTCTACGCAAGATATTGAAATGGATGAGTTCGAATCAAAGCGTGATATTAATCTGGGGCAACTTTTAGCACTTGAAGATCGAAATCAATTGGGTTAGAGATGGTAAAATACCACTCTCTGCGAATAGTTGGGGAGAACCATTTGGCATTCGTCCAGGCACAGAGAGGTCGACGCGTCCTGGGGAGCCAACCTTTTTACTGTAAGTCGGCTTGGAGCTGGACGATGAAAATATAGCGGAAGAATGCAAAGGTTCATCTTCAAAGCGCCCAGGAATCGACGAAGATAGGATATTTGCCGAAGCAGTTATGCGGCAAGAACTGACGGGGCTTCTGACATCCAAAACACATACGCTGATGCAGCTGTGAATGATGAAGCCGTAGCATGGCGAGCAGCAATGAAAACGGAATAGTTATCACATGAATAGAACGGTACTTGGTCTAATGTATCGCGCAAAGCTGCTCGTCCAATCGGATGTCGATGGGGAGTGTGATGAGAACGGCCGAGACATTTGCAACAAGGCACGGCTTGTCGCAAAGTGGGTTAAAACAAAAGCACGGTGTTGATTTTCAAGACGTACTCTATTGTAACGAACAAGAATTCGATTCGGGTTGTCTTGACTGATTATGTCTCAGACGGATATGAAATGGAATAGTTGGATTCAGAGACTGCGTTTCTGAATAGTGAGCTAGGCGACAAAACTATATCAAGACCGTCTGGAACTCAGAGTACTGGAGATCATGTTTGCTGCTAAATAAGGCTATCTACGGGTTAGTAAAAGCCGCTAGCGCCTGAAATTGAGCGTATCATGACGTTTTCGTTTCAAATGGTTTTAAGTGTTGCGGTGTGGATTAGTGCGTGTATGTAAAGCTCTCTTATGGGCACGACTACTTTTGTCTGATGTGATAATTGCAGCCAAGACCCGCGCAGAGATCCGTGATGTGAAAGATGCTCTCAAGAGTGCTTCAAAATGAAGAAGCTTGATGACGCAAGCTTATATTGGGGATAGAAATTGATCACGACAGGAGAGCCAAATTGCTAATGATCAAGCAGATTTGTTACATTGACGATGTTACGCAACGAATCAGCCAGCAGAACGCCAAAACGGCCGATAATCCATGTGCCTTTAATCTCAAACTTTTCAACGAACAACCACCAGGAACCGATGCAGAAGCAACTGAAATGCAGTCGAAGCCATATCGCTCTCTCATCGGCGGTCTCATGTACTTTACAACATGTACTAGACCAAACATTGCCTACGTAGTTACGCAACTATAAAGATTGTTTGGAGAATCCCGGAATACAGCATTAGCGAGTCGCAATTCGTGTGCTAAGAAACTTGAAGTCAACGCACCTGCAAAAATTATATATGAAGAGGGGATCAGTACATTATGGTTGAATCATTTTGCGGACGCAGAGTGGGGAAGCAACATCGACGACATGCGATTTGTATCTGACGAGATGGTAAGAAATAGCATAGAACCGTTGGCGTTCAAGTCAGAAATTCAGAGAGCTGTGGCACTGAGTTCAGCAGAAGGCGAGGAAGCGGCACTAAGCCTTTGCACCCAGGTAGTTCTGTGGATGAGCGCAATGTTGAAGGGCATCAGCAAAGACCAGAATCATGCAACGCAAGTCTGTGACGACAGCCAGTGAGTAACAGCACTGGCTCAGAATTGCGGGATATAATGCCAGAAGAAAGCATGTCGACATCAAGCATCACATTACGCGAGAAAACATTGAATACAGAGCGATCCAAATCGACTACGTCGACACAAAGCATCAGCTCGCGACTTGCTTGCCAGGGCTTTCAGGAGTGAAACGCGAAAGTTTCGACGCAAAAATGCATTCATCAAGAAGCAAGAATCAAAGTAAACTCAACATTAGAGGTAAGTGGAAGTGTTGAGATACATCGCTGTATTTGCGTGGATGACATCACAAGTATTACGGTGATGTTTACAGTTACTATCATGATAATGGACATAACGGTAATAGTTCATTGGTCTAGATATATAAGGCTGCTTGTAGAAGCTTTACGAATGATCTTGACGGAAAGACTTAGATGTTGAATAGGGTAGCGAGCTAAGGACCCAAATGTATCCACATCGGATTTACCAACAAACCAGCATTTTTTCCATATACATTGATATACGACACCAGTGCTGAATCGGCCTTTATTTATTATTTATGAATCACCTCTCTGCAATCGCCCTGGACCATTATTTAGCTTCGACCACTCTGAACATGAATGCGTTCTCGGCTTTAATCATGGATAAGACAAGCCCATTATTACTGCTTTAAGAACTTTCACCAAGCTCAGAATGTTATCGACGTATTGAACAAGCACAACGACAAAGAAAAAGTCAGCTTTAAGGGCTGTAATGGCGGGCAATACTTTGGATTTGACAAATCAAACTCGCAAAAGGCAAACAGGGAGACGTATTATGAAATGCCCATTTTGTCGCTTTTCTTCAATGGACCATTCATTGCAAAAAAAATATTTATCGAAGTAGCCGAAACGGAGGGGGCAAAAAGCGCTTTCAACCTACGTGCTTTCGATGTAAAACATATGTACATAATCTCGCGCGCCATTATCTGACGCAAAAGGTTCAAGTCATTTTTTCTGCTCTAAATTACAGACGATGCGAATATAACAAGATGCTGCTGTATTTTATAAAGCTTGAAACTGACAGTTTTATTGATACAGTTGGCTGATTTGTGGTTTCACATTATTTAGCTACTTGCCTTTGATATATTAATTTCATGAAAAAATGTTTCTTTCTCACGTAGTCCTAGATCAAATATATAAACATTGGAGTAAAAAAAATCTATTTGCATGAAGCCCGCCCGTGCTGAAAGGGCTGGACAACCTGGACCTGATGACCCACTGGGACTCAAGCGAATCGGCTGTTGAAGGCAGCCTATATCTCGTATGTTCTTGCGAAGACGTTGTAGTATTTATAGTACATAAAGTATCATATTTGGTAACTACAGTCCGTTCCCATCCATCAAGGATGTCAAGACAAAGTGGAAGTTCTGATATACTGTTTAATTTAGGTAAGTGAAGCTGGAAGACGATGTTTGAGTCAGTAAGCTGTTAAATATTTCTTATGGCTCATATTTAAAATTTATTTAAACGTTTTGTGATTCTTTGGTAATTATACATTTATTGGTCCCCTCACTCTCATCTGCAATTGATGGGCAGTAATAAATTGCTTAAAAAAACCATAGTACAGTACGTACGTGCCTATCAGCCGACATCGAGAGATCAAAACCAATCAAATCTGCTCTTACCCTTGTACTGAGCATCAACTTTGTCGCCCTCCTTGAACTTCTTTTGATTGTGATCGTCAACAACGACCTTTTTACCACTAGACAGTTGCTACTTCAAGAAATGATACCTCGATCGTAGCGACCAGGTACCATGTAAAGGGTTAATATTTGTAACAAGGAACA
>NW_020190023.1:2254935-2255872 GCF_900000015.1 Plasmopara halstedii | reverse complement strand
CACGGAAAAAGGCGTCACTGACGTCGCACTGCTCCTTGGGCAGGGGCCATTGGCGTGTTACGCAGTATCTGGTTTCCGGAACCAGGTCGATCTCATGATTTACACCTCGGTCCGGAGGTAGGACCGAAGGCGGGTCTTTGGAGACGACATCTTAAAATGCCTCTACCAAATAATAGTACGGATCCAAGGGATTCCGTAGGATCGGCGATCCACTCCGTGCGTTCAGCACTCTCTTGTTGTCTTCCAAGACAGCTTTATCCAGAAGCGATGACGAGTTTTTCTCCTCATCCGGTCGTACGATGACCAATTCGGCCAAATCGCCTGTCTTCAAGGCACTGCCGAACTCTTCAAGGGACATCTCGTCCAGCTCAAGTAGAGCATCTACTGCAGGCATAGCCTCGAGGCGGACGTCGCTGTCTTCCTCCCCCGTCATACCGTTGACGAGGGTGCATAACAGTGCGCCATCGTCTACTGTAGACACACCCTGAATCAACACACCCTGGATCAGGGTCGACGTTCGGCGTCTTGCAGTCAGCATAAGGCGTCGACATACAAAGGTTCTATGTCTCGGTGAGACCAGGGTGAACACGCACTCCGCGTCGTCCGGTATCACCCTCACTTTCCGCTCCTTTGGAGCGTTAATATTATATACAACATCCGATGAAGATCTGCTAACCCCGCAGTCTTCGTCAAGTCGATAACGTGCCACTCCACGCGCATCTGAAGGGCCGTGCCCAAGATGCCTCGGACACTGTCCGAACACGCCATCAATGGCATGCAGCGACTGCTCGATATTCGAGCAGCGCTCAGTGGGTTACGTGCCACTTCACGTGCATTACGAGGGTCTCGCCCACGATGCCTCAACTCTTGACCGATCACGTCACGCATGACATGCAGCGACAGCTCCGAAACTTGAGCATCGCTCAGTGGGTTTCAA
>NW_020190023.1:2241522-2254925 GCF_900000015.1 Plasmopara halstedii | reverse complement strand
GCTCTTTTTGAGCTGGACGTGATGTCCTTCGAAGAGTTTGGTGGTGCCTTGAAGGTAGGCAATTTAGCCCAGGTGGATATTATAAGACCGAACCAGGAGACCAACTCGTCGTCGCTTCTGGATGAAGCTGTCTTGAAGGACACTGAGAGGGTGCTAAGCACACGAAGTAGATCATTGATCCTGAAGGACCCCTTGGATCCGTATATCCTTTGGTAAAGGATTTATAAGACGTCGCTTCCAAGGACCCACCGTTGATCCTACCATCGGACCGAGGTGTGCGTCATGAGATTGACGTGGTTCAGGGAACCAAATACTGCGAAACACGCCAACCCGAACAGCTGTGTGACGTCATTGGCACCTTTTTCGTGCACGCACGAGGCAGAAATGGTGCGTGAGCAGGCCACCCCATCCGACACCCATGTTTTGTGTTTGGAAGCCGAACGGTAAGTGGCGTATCGCTCAATCTTATAGTAATCTAACCGCTGCCACCATTCTGGCACAGACGCCGATCCTGGAAAGGATGATGGTTGTCTGTACGAAGCACAGCGCACTCGAGGTGTACTTCATGAGATTGACGTGGTTCAGGGAGCAAATACTGCGTAACACGCCAGTCCGAACAGCAGTGTGACGTCATTGGCGCCTTTTTCGTGCAATGCACGAGGCAGAAATGGTGCGTGAGAGCAGGTCACTCCATCCGACACCCATGTTTTGTGTTTGGAAGCCGAACGGTAAGTGGCGTATCGTTCAAGCTTATAATAGTATAACCGCTGCCATCATTCTGGTACAGACGCCGATCCTAGAAAAGATGATGGTTGGCTATACATAGCGCAGCGCACTCGACTTGGGCAATGGTTATCACAAATTGCTCATGAGAGCGTCTGCTATTCTGCTGACAGCGGTGAGTACTCTGAGAAAGAGGCTCTGGGAGTGGATGGTGATGCCTCAAGGGCTGTCAAATGCACCAGCAACATTCAATCGTCTTGCGTCGCAATTGCTTAGGCCTCATCGGGCGTATGCGTAGACATCATTCGACGACATCTTCGTCCACAGTCGTGCGAACCACGAGAGGATAGATGAGGAAAACCACATCGTCCATTTAAAAGTGGTGCTCAAGTGCATGCGCACGAATGAGCTGTATGCTAATGCTGATAAGTGCATCTTTGGCGCGGAAGATTTTCTCTTTTTGAAGTGCGACATTTGGGAGCGTAATCTTCTAGCGGATCATGTTAAGGTCAAGGCCACTGTGGACTGGCCGACTCAAAAGAACCAAAAGGACTTGCGCAAGTGGCTTGGCCTCGCCAAATACTTGCACAAGTTTATCGCAAATTATGCGGAAATGGCACGGCCGTTGTATAATCTTCTTAAGAAGGATACGGAATGGTTTTGGAACACCGAGCATCGGGAGGCTTTTGATAGGGTCAAAGAAAGCCTCCTTCATGCACTAATTCTGGCGTTGCCAGATCCCATCGTTCTTTTGGTGTCGTCTGTGACGCTTCGGACTTTGCCATCAGCTATGCACTGCTGCAAGCAGATGCCGAGGGGTGAGATCGGGTGATCGCACTCGATTCTTCCCAGCTTAAGAACTACTCCGTCCACGACAAGAAATTACTTGCGATGAAGTATGCACTTGTCAAGTTCAGGATGCACTTGCTTGGATCAAAGCCGTTTGTGATTTACGCATATCATTCGTCATTGCGCCCTGCGACTCAGTCGCCTCACTTCTCGCTGAGGATGGCCAGGTGGCTCTCATATTTTGCAGATTATAACTTTGCGGTGAAGTATAAGCTAGAAAAGCAGAATGCTTTGGCTGATGTGCTGCTACGCAGACCGGATTATGAGCTTGCACATGTCACGACGGTAACGTCGTTAGTTACGGTTTCGATCCGCGCCGCATACGCTGATGGTATGTGTGTAGCGCTGCTACAGGTATTTTGGAGCAATGAGTTTGGACACTAGGACAATAAATTGTCGGCGCATTTGCGCACACGGTTACACCAATATTCGTTAAATGACGGGTTGCTGTATTATAGCACTAATTCGATGGATACGCCACGAATTGTGGTTCATCACGATGCGAATTTGAAATACTGTATCCTCTTTAAAGCCCACGACACCCCACTCAGTGGTCATCTCGGTAGTGAGAAGAAATACAGCTCGGTTAGCTGCCACTATTGGTGGCTCAAGCTGTACAAGTGGACGAGCACATATGTGCGCACGTGTGAGACGTGTCAGAGAGTGCAATCCTCTCCGAATGAGGCGGCGCCGCTGGTTAGTTTACCGGTATTCTCCGGGTGCTGTAGTCCATAAGTTTGGACTTTGTGTTTGGCCTGCCGAATGACTCGACAGGCAACGCGGGTGTAGTGGTCATTGTGGACCGTTTGAGCAAGATGGCTCATATTGCAGCAGTGCCGAACACCATCGATGGTGTGGGTACAGCGACGCTGTTTGTCAATCTTGTCTTTCGACAACATGGACTCCCGAATAGGGACACGCGCTTCACTGGAAAATTTTGGTCTACAATCTTCAGGGTGCTGGGCACCAACTTGACTATGTCAACAGCGGACCATCCGCAAACTGATGTTCAAGCTAAGCGCTTTGAATCACGTCGTTGAAGACATTTTTTGCAATGTCTGCGCTGAGACGCTGAAGCGCTCGAGCGCCATGCTGCTACAAGAGTTTGCTCTGAACAATTCGTGCAATTATCTGCTGGCTACACGCCGTTCTACGTGGATGGGCTTGTGAAATTTCGCATCCCGCTGACGCTGCTATCCCATGGCTCAGGGCTTGGTGGGGGGAATAGCCGAAAAGTTAGCTGATGTCAGACCCCTCACCGCGCGTAAAGAAGTCGGGGACTTCCTATCTGCCAGACTGAGTGTCTTGAGACACGTTCGCGGTGTGATGGTTGAAAGCCAAGACATGCAGAAGGAATATGTAGACTGAAGAGGAAGAAGAAATGATGAAAACATTGAGGTCGAAGACCTGGTTTTATTAAATGCTAAAAATCTTCTTACGCATGCAGTCTCTGCTGTCTTTAAGACGAAGCTGCGTTCACGGTTTACTGAACCGGTTAAGATCGTGGCCAAGCAAGGCCTAGCGTGTACGCTGAACCTTTCGAGGAGGATCCGCACCTACCCGGTGTCTTGTGCGGACTTGCTTTAGCCGTGCCGCGATCCGACGCAAGTGAACGCAGCAGCGTTGGGGCCGGGTCGGCGTCTAAAGGCACTTGTCCACCTAGAAGTTAAGCCAGCAACGGTTTTTGTGCATGGAGTGCAGCAACTGCCGTTTCCAACGGCGCAAGGCGCTCCACGTTCCACGAAGTGACGTACTCGGCTGCTCGACGGCTAGGAGCCACTCCGACCCGACAGAGTACGATAATCCCCAGCGCAAGGCAGTCGGTGCACAAAGTACTCTTACCCTTTGAGGTCTTCCGCACAGCGGTAGGCGCCCTCGGAGATATGCTTGGCAGCGTGCCGATGACGACGGACTTTGTCTTATAACTATCGAAGAGCATCGCGAGTCACCAGACGGCGATCGATCAAGTCGTCATCGTCCACCGCTGATTCTTCTCAATGAGAATGGCGGCGTCCACTACCACGTGGAACGCTTTGTGGGTCGACGTTGTCGACAAGGTATAACCCAACGTATTGTGACGTGGCGGGGATACCCAAACTTCGAGAACTCGTAGGAGTTTGAGGTGCCACTTCGGCAAGATTGCCCAGCGCTTATGATCAGAAGGATCATGACGCTTTGCGCTTTCCGGCAGTAGCCCGGGAAGCCGGAGGATCAAGAGCCGAGCTCAAGTTATGGCCGTGAGCTGCTGTGGTCATAGACTCACCCGTGTGGGAAACCACAGAGCTCGCGTGAGCTTTATGGATTGATCCATATGTCGCAAGGTAACTTTACGCGGGATGTCGGCGTTGAGCCTTGAGTTTGGCAAACTAATATATCAGATGACGCTCAACGCGCACGCCCACTTCCTTGTGGATTTGCTGTAAGGCAGACATTAAAAGAAGCTTCCGGTGCCGCTGCATCCATCGCTTAAAGAGCTCATCATCATCTGCAGCGCTTTTGCCCATGGCAAGCACCACAGAGATGGCCCGCATTGTGGGAACAGGAGTATCCTTTTTTGAGCTCGAAGTCGAGCGCGGTACCAATCCATTGAATTTTTTGGGGGTACCAAAAAGCGAGCTCGCAGAGCTTTCCGCTGATCAAACACAGCTTGTGTAGTGGCCGGGGGCTCAGCTCCGTAGACGTCTAACGATCGAGTGATCGCGTCTTTCGCTTTAGTAGCAGGATCAGCCGAGCAAAAGCCGTATTTCAAACGATTACCCTGTCGATGACTTGGTGAAAGTCGACCACGAGTCGAATACTCCTTTCCCAGCATGATATGACGAGGAATAAATGAGGTGCGCCAACGGCGCGACGTCAGCCCAGCTTGAACCCTGCGGACACCATGTTCATCCCTCAATTTCTCGGTTTCTAGGGGAAGTGGTGTTATTATCAATCGCCTCGACGAGGCACAGGGGCAGCAATTGGAGGCTGCTCACAGGGCGGCTCTCCTGCGCTCTTATCCACGGACGGTTCTGTCTTAGACCCTCGTCGCCTGGGGCGGGCGTGTTGTGTTGCGCTCAGTTGCCGAGGGCTTGGGATGAGCTCCCGTGAAGCCGCGGACGTATTGTCAGGGGATGCACTCTGTACAGATAAAGAAGAAGGGCTTTGCCCACGGGCATTCTCGCAACTAGCGAGGTGGTGTCTTTGCGTGTCGTAGATACAGGGCTCATAGAGCGGAGAATGTACAAAGTTGTTTTCAAAAGAAGGTAAGGTGTCTCAGACACGCGAGTCTCGTATGAGGTGCCCGGTAAATGTGAATCGGGGATGTTCACAATTTAATAGGAGAGCGTGTAACGGGGTTACACGTACCCTTGTAAGAAAGAAGGGTCGCACAAGATTGTGCGACCTTGTATAACACATGTTAGTGTAATCACACAGGGGTGTGGCTAGATCATAACAAGAAGCCCACGTGGCAGGATTGACAGTAGTAATGCATATTACTATATTAATTAGGCTTGCTATATTAATTAGGGATTACTGTATTAATTAGGGATTACTGTATTAATTAAGAAAACTTAGCGCTTTAGATGTTGGCGGCACCGCCGCAACTAAAACAATCGAATACAGTTTCAATTTTGAACAGAAGTCTTCGTTTGCCTTGGTTAAGGTCTTTAGCACTTAGAAGTCGCGGATTGCGATCCGCTACACTAGTGCTGGTTTTTAAAAAGAACATAAGGTCGATGACCTTGGCTTAGCTTTCACTAAGTAAAGAGCTACGGCAGTCTCGCTGCAACTGAGCTCTGGGGCTGTTGGCAAACATGGAGAGTGTAGTAAATTTTTAAACTACATTAGTACCCTTTTGGGCCGAGAGGCAAAGAATCTGAAACGCTGACTAGATATGATGAGATTCGATATTAGGTGCGTCTGTAATGGCTTCTAATTGAGCGGCGTTTGCTACTGCAACAATCTTAGAGGAACTTTGCTTCTTATTGGCGTACAAGCGCCAAATAGCGACTAGAGAATCTTAATCGTTGCAGCCCACGTGGCCTATCCTGGCGTATAAAGGCTAGATGCCTGGGTTGGTGCGACCAAGCACTGCGGCTTGGCGTGTCTGCGGCGACTCTCTGGTTATCGTACCTACAAAGAGACCGGAGATTGAAGTCTAGCAGGATTCGCAACAGACACGTGACGGCCAGCTTGGGACGATTAGAGTTTCCGCGCATAATGAAACTCCACGCATAATGAATATACAAGAATGGCAGGCGTTGCCGCATCTTTGAGAGATCGCGCAATCTGAGGTCGTTCCATTGGAATGACCGTTGATGATTGTACTGCTTCGGAGGAGTAAACAGTAGACATCGAGGCGTTGTGAGGTGAAAGTATTGACTTGAGCTCAATTAGTGTTGTGTACAATACCGGATATTAAGAAATCGGACACTCAATTAGACACCACATAAGCAAAAAGTGTTTTTTTTGAAGTTGACGCCGTTATGCATGTTCCGGAAATCCGATGATGCAAAAATTACGGTCACGTATCCGGTAAGTGTAGCAGTAACATGTGTTGATTTTGGCACCCGCTCATTGGTCTGGTAGGCTCAGAAGAGATATCAAGGTGCATAAGTGAGATAGAAGCATGAAATAAATGTTATGCTTCATCCAGCATCTAGCATTTTCTGATGCATTGTAGTACTCGAACGGTTGATTTCTGCTCACTTCACACAGCAATTCAAATTGGATATTTATAATCGTCGTTTCTAGTGACGCATTAAATCAGCATAGAATCACAAATAAAGTCAAGTTTCTTTTTCTCAAAAGCTACATGCAATCGTAATGTAATAGATTTCAAATTTGGGGAGAACAGTCTAAATTGATCCATTCCATGTCCCATCAAGTACGACAATGCAGAATTTAGCAAATGCTCGCGACATATTTTGTCAAATGCTGGTTCCTCTAAATATCCTTGAAGCAAAATGTATTCACTCCAGATAATCGACAAAAACTGGGTGCAAGCCATACACGAATATTTTTCTTGAAGATCCTCTGTATCAAGTGTTCATATTACAAATATATCATCTTCTGCTTTTAAGGTTTCAATAAGTACTAAGAGTCAGCTCAAAGTTGTGAGTCGGTTTATTCTAACCACAAGTTTCGAAGCATCATATCAAGCCGGTTCCAAACTAATACTGCTATTTTGCTAATTTCACACTTTTCTACTCATATTTCAAAGCTGTTTGGTCAATTGGTATACACAATTTGCTCAAAAAGATTGTATGAGAATGAAAAGATAGAAAAAAATGTGGAAACTTAGTCTTTTATTGTGTATAAAACCTACTAGAATCTAATAATTGTTGATGTAACATCAATTCATCGATATGAAACCGGTCCAAATCAGGTTTCAGACTCTTCTGCGGTCTCAAATATGAGCTTTGACAGTTCTTGATGGCTTGTTAAAGATTGTACTTGTGTAGACTACATCATCCATAAATCCGGGAGGTTACATGATCCGGCTACCATGAGCATTAGTTAGCTGATGAGAAATTCAACTGGCTGTTCCTATTCATAGTATGGTTTGTGCTATCTAATCCATTCACTTAAATACAGTGAAAGTTTGTGCTAACGTCCTGTCTGGGTACCCTGCATGTCATATGGTCTGATCAAATGGATGGCTAGGTTGCAGAAGTGTCGATGTCACATTTAATCACCTTATTGTTAATGTTAAATTAATTCTTTGTTGCGCGTCTTTGTGATGATTGGGTTCTTGGACGAATGTTTTGCATTACCATTCTCGATCAGCATGGTGTGATAGACACATGATTAAGCATCAAGATGGTGGAGAGGCGGGTTGAATTGGGTCAGCTGCTACACATGAGTTAGTACTACGATCTAGCGGTGCCAAGTCATGATGACAGTAATAAGCGGCGGTACTAATCTTACTGTACCTAATATTCACCAAAGTAACCATCTAGTCCGAGCTCTGGCTTTTCTTTGTGTCTTATTACTAAAATGAGACACAGATTTGAGTACCAAGTTCTACAGGTACTGCATCGACTTTGACAGACAAGGGGGGTCTGAGTCGGCGTAGCACTCAATTTTCGCCTGACGAACAGAGCGGCGGCGCTTCCATTGAGCGCGTTATTACTACACTGTCTTCTCTGTTAAGGTACAATTAAGTATTTAGTTACAAGTTGTTTGTATATGTTTATATCGTTATCTAATCATCTCTCCATCCTTCTTCTTTGTAGCAAAGAGGGAAGTAGCTTCACTGTCGCATTCGACACAAGCAATTGTGCACAAGTAGTAACTGACTTGAATTACTCGTACGTTTGCAACTATGAGATAGTCTCTGATTGAGTTATTATGACATTCTATGATCTAGATTATGAGTCACTTACCACCAACATTGCCTGTGGCCATCAAAAAAGAAAAAGAAGAAGTTCTTTCCTTCTCGAGCTCAGTCTCAATTACAGGTACTAACGGCAGCATTCCACGTAAAGACTCAATTGGTTGGGGCGCCGACGATTTCCTGGGAATGATTACCCACACACCCCCTGCATTTTCGCCTGGCAGTTTGACAATGCCCCTGACAAAACGTGGGCGTAGTGGTAGTATAAGTAGTCGACTATTAAGTGCTTCGGATCTTGAAGAACGTGGATATATTGACAGGTATCAAAAAGGGGTGTTAAAGGTACGATTGAGTGTATAAAACGTATAATTTTTGTCATAATGGTGCATATGTACCCATAATGTTACCAGGATCTTATTATTAGTGGTGATGAAGCGTTGCAAAAAGCACTTGAGAAGTTTGACGCTGGTGATCCAACAACTTTGGAAGCAATGTTGGACAGTGGAGCACTTAATAGAAAGTCGTCGTCAATTGATTTATTAGATGATTTGGACTTGGGCTTTTTAAACGTTGGATCGTTAGGTGATACTCCAAAGGATGAGGTGATACTTTTGGGTATCTTTGTGGTAAAATATGGTCAATTGGTCTCATTCTTGTTCTTTGATGTTATAGTTTTCATCAGGTACACGGAATCAGACGTTAGATGAATGGGACGAACTTGGTTTCGACTCTTCATTTACTGACGTCTCAGCTCGAGATGTTTTAGATCATGAATTCTATAGCTCATCCTTGGGAGCGTCGTTACCCAATTCATTACCATCAATGGGACTTGGTATCACGCCACCTGCTGGATTTAGTTTTGCCGACGACTTCTTAGACAAAAAAACAAAACCTGAGTCTGGAGGAACGCGAGAAACTAGTAAGAATGACAGTGCGAAACATTGTACAACTTCATCCAGTAGCTCAAGTCTTTCAACGTCTCGACCAATTGGAATTCCTGGAGCAGCAACAACTGGTACGAGTCGATCATTTAATAGTGACAAGAGTAATGATGGTCAGAAACACACGTTTGTTGGTGCTTATTCTCCTGACTCGCGACGTAAACGGATTGAAAAGTTTCTTGACAAACGACAAAAGCGCGTGTGGCGGAAAGAAGTCAAGTACGATGTACGAAAGAATTTTGCAGACTCACGATTGCGTGTAAAAGGCCGATTTGTTAAGAAAGAGGATGAGCAATTGCTACGAGAACTCTTGAGCTTTACGTAGCTACAATACAATACAGAGTGATGATGCAGCAAGAATGATATTCCGTTTGGATCACTTTGTTGGTGACGCATTGTTGTACGCAGATTGAAAACTGGGTACATTTTGGATATGATCAATTTGGGGCTTATATTGATTACCATGCGTTAGATTAGGAAGGTGGAAACAGGAAAGTTGGTGGATCGAGAGAGGCAAGATTGATCCATTTACTTTGATACAGGAAGCGAAGATACTGATAACGATCTGAAACGGTTTTAAAAGACTGGAGATACAAAGGAGAGACGAAGATGGCATAGGTTATTATGAGCTGAGGTTGGTGCAGAATTTGGGTTCTTTTAGTAGCTGATAATAGGTAACCTTTTTTTTTTGCTAGTTTTACATATATATATTATATCAAAATGCGTACTATTATATACCAGTATCCTTCGTAACTAAATTCTTTTCAATACTGAATACAAAAATATTATTTTAGCTACTTTGAAGAAGTCGAATCAAACAAGATCCTCTACGGCTCTCATAATATAAACACCAACCAGAAATCCAGTCGAAGTTATTCCAGCAACTAATTCGCGTCGAATGCGAGCTGCATCTTCACCAGTGTCCATCCATGATCGATGCAGTCGTTGGCCACGAATTGCCACAAGAGTTCCAATACTTCGTTTAAGTGGTTGATAAAATGTCGCACAAAGATCCTGACATTCTAAAGCCAATGCAGTAAAGATATCATCGTTTTTCCGTTCAAGACAACTGGCCATGCCTTCAAACGGTACCATCGGAAACTGATCAGTTTCGCAAATATGTGCCAGGATATCATCCGCAGTGCTTTGAGCAGCATTAATGTCTGGATACATATCTTCGGGAAACATGGTGGCTTTCAATAAACTACGCCGCTCGTGCATTTCATCATCATCCAGACCTTGTGCACGCCACTCCAATTGTTTATCTCTCAAAACGTCGGAAAATTCATCGAACATCGATTTCGCAATTTTTCGATAGTCGCGAATCGCTTTTCGAGCTGCGCTGCAAAATCCACATTTTGATTTAATGTCCCGATTCCCCACTAATATATTGTCCCAATGCATGCCAACCTCGGAGACATATACATACTTCGTAGTTGATGCAGCAAAATCGTCTCCGAGGCCATCGACAAGAGTATTCAATGCAGATTGAGCATGCTCCATCGTCCACGGAGCACATTTTCTTTTCTTATGTGGTAAAGGTAACGGCACAATCACAGGCCGAGCACGACAGAATTCGCCAAATGGTGTCGCAACATAAGCACGAGTGTAGAATGGCTTGAGATGAAATTCTAATGCTCCAAGAAGTGATAACATATGTGCTGCTTGACCTTCTGAGTAACGTAGTGGCACTTTATCCTGCATTAAGTGCCCGTTTAGTTCCTTACTTCCAGGATTAAAATGATGCTCTTTGCACTCAGACCAGAATTCAGATTTCTCTATAATACAATTAAGCTGGTTCTGTAAGAACAAGTCCATCCAGTCACTGTTACATCCCTGCAATAAATGGACCCCCATGTTACAATTACTCAATGCCATAATACCCAGACTTTTATCCTCGCGAAGCGTTCGACATGTTCCAAGTAATTGAACCATCTCGCGAACGTTCAGAAACCACAATGTACCAGCCATAAGTGCTGGATAGAGATGTTCACTCTTACCAGAACCATAAACGGATTTAGAGTTTGCGTTGCGCAGGCGTTTGGTCTCCGCTCGAGTTCTAGGGCATTTAAACATCCTTATATCGAGTATCTAGCGTCACTTTAGCGTAAACTTAATATCAGCCAGTAGCATAAGCTGCATTGTTTTTTTTAGAAAGTAGCTCATGTGTACTCAGCGCTCCACGTAGTCAACATGTGCGTTCTGTATTTGTTGTATTTGTTTAGTGTACAACAAGCTAAAATGTTCTGGTAAATGATGCGATCGTTGACCTAAAAATGTTGAGGTAGATTCTGAGGCTAAAACTGACATTTATCGACACGTTCTATAAATATCTGCTGAAACGTTAATGTTGCTGGAACACAAAACGTTAGCTGAGGCATCATTTGGACGAAATTATCCTGTTATCGAGCCAATCAGACGCTGGCGCTGCTGCTCACTTGTACTCCGCCACTAAGCGGGCAATAAAGCAAGCTCGCACCCTTCGAGTATAGCTTGTCTTCAAAATTATCATTCATCACACCCTAGCAGCAGTGGGTCATGGAACATTACGCCGGCAGTTTTTTTACTTTCCGTATTTGGATCTTAGGTTCGGGACCGCGCGCGCGACACAAACTACATGTATATTGATAAAAGCTATACGCCGGCAGATTTTTACCTCAAGGATTAGTTCGGACCAGCGCGACGTGGCGTCTCATCATTAATTGAAAAGCTATGTCACAAACCTTCTTTCCCGTTTAAAAACGCCCGAAATTCTCCTTCCCATTCCAGAATCTGCCGGCTCGAAGAACGATGTTGAAGCTTTTCTGTGCGATTGTTGGTGAAGAGGGAAGCGCTTTCCGTGTGGACATCGACGCGAGTCAGCTGGTGGGATACTTGAAGGATGCGATTAAGGTGGAGATTGACTACTCAGGTCCAGCCAAGGACCTAAAGCTCTTCCTGGCGAAAAAAGACGGCGCCTGGCTGAAGTCGAAGGATCCTGCCGTGATTGCTATGCGGAGTGGGGTTATTCCCGAGAAAGTAAAGGCACTGCTGGACGTGGAAATGGATCCAGCAGACGAGATTGGCGACTTGTTTGGTGATGCTCCGACGAAGAGGACGATCCACGTGCTGGTGGGGTCAAACGTCGCCAAGGATAGCTCTCTGCCCTCGGCGATAACTCACAGCGAAAATCGACGGAAGCGCTGGCGCGAACTTAATGAAATCCTCGACAAGAACAAAAAGGCTAAGACGAACGGTGTGGATGGTTCGTTGACTGGGTACTCCTACGTGCGATGGAGCGATGTCAAGAGTGTGCTTGACTACGAACGGTATAAACAGGAGCGCAAGCCGATTCCCGATCATGCTTTCGACTTTTTGATCAAGTACATAAAATACGCTGCGGAAGCTATGAACGGATACGCCGAAGCATCGAGGGAAGCAAAGCATTTTATCGCGCCCGTACTCATCATGCTTTGCAGTTTGTTTGTCGACGCGAAGCTAGAGGTCGAAGAGTCGGTGGACGGCAACGAAGTTCACGCAAACGGAAATTTTGAGTTCGTGCTCACCCGTGGTAAGACGAAGAAGATATGCATCGTGGAAGCAAAGAAGAACGACTTCAATCAAGGGAAAGTGCAGGCGCTCATCGGATGCGAAGCGGTTGCCGACCGCGAAGGACTCTTTGTCGTGTATGGCATCGTGACAGACTTCATTAAGTGGTTCATCTACCGCTGTGGTGAAAATTCTATTTTGATGGATTCGAGCACGCTTAGTGTTAAATCGGAGGAACTGGACACCGGATCGATGCGAGATGTGTGCGAGATGATTTACGGGGCGTTGTCGGACCACGAAGAGGAATGCAAGAAAGAACAGCTTTGCATTGAATGAAAAATATAGTATTCACCCTTCTATAATTTTGTATGTTACAAAGCAATATTATGTTTTGGTGAGATTATTGAATGTATCATGCATTTTACATCAATTGGTAGTCCTACTGGATCTCCCGAGGGTACGATTCTCAAAGCGGTCGCGGCGAGCTATCGACGCTACTGCGCAACCATTGCCTCCTGGTACCAAGATGTTTCCAAGACCACTGAGAAATGTTTGCCACCACTTATCGGAGAGGTTTTGCGCGGGTTGTGACGATCGCCAATATGTCGATATTCCCAAGTTGATTTATTTCAGTGCTGCATCAATATTTTTATCATCCTGATAATATAAAGTTATTTGTATACAAAGATGGCGTACTCACCAGAACAATATCTCGCTAACAAAGAACGCATTAAGGCAGCACAGAAGCGCTACTACCAGCGCACACGCGACGCTCGCTTGTCATATCAAAAGAGCTACGACGATAAGAATAGAGACCAAATTCGAGCTCGCAAGCGAAAGCCCGAAACCGAACTTATTGAAGACAAAGCCGAACCTTACAATGAAACCAAACTTTATTAATTATTTTTTTTTCTTAAAAATAAACTTAAGACCTCCAAAAAGCTATAATTCAAATATTTAAATTAATTTATTTCATAATATTTTGTATATGACTAAGATATAAAGTCGATCCTGATACATGATCAAGATATTATAAAGTC
>NW_020190023.1:2229269-2241512 GCF_900000015.1 Plasmopara halstedii | reverse complement strand
CTGGTGCAGACTTTGAGCGCACAATTGCTTTTGCTATGGCTTGGAACCGCTGTCTTGGCAGTCTTCGTGAAGGTGATGTAATCAGCGACCGTGAGCTGAATGTTCTGAGTTATCTGATTGACTCGAAAGATGCCGAAGATCGGAAGTTGTATCCACCTGCTTTTTTAACCGCTGGCAAACTAGATGAGTCTCTAGATATTATCGTGGACTGTTCGACTGTATACGAGAAACTTAGCTCGGACAAGAAAAAGAAAGAAAAGACTCTCCAAAAGATCGAGAATACCATGCGTGATCGTCTCACAAAAGATGATTTGCGTGTGGAGTCGATTTTGGGATCGTACAAGTTTACATCACAAGCTGTTCGTTTCTTGTTGGGCGATGAACATAGAGATTTGAACGAATGCTTTGAGTTTATGGAAGAGATGGCTGCCCAGAAATCGATTTTGAAGGGGCTGAATCTTAAAAGTTTACACGAGTGTCGTGCTGCATGCGCTGAGCTAATGAAGGCGTTACTTGAGGTACCAAAGACGACGTCCGATAACAGCATCAAGTTTCAGCGGGCGCTTTACCGCGTGATTGATTGCGTTGAGGCTGTACTAGGCTGCATGAAGAAAATCTTAGCTAAGCAGGAAAATCTGGTGCAGATCTTGACGAATACCCCCCTTAAACAAAGCTCGTTTTTCTTTCCGGGTGATGCGCAGCAGTATGCTAACATCCAGCTGCAACGTCTTGTGAACTCGGAGGCAGCATTGGACATCGTGTCGCGTGCGTATCAGTTATTAACAGTCGATAACTTTGATGCTGAGCCACGTTCTGAAGAAGGACGACGTCGCTTACGTTTCTTTGCGAATTCGCTATTCATGGACATGCCTGATGCCAAGCCTATTCGCAAGATCCGTTCGTTGACAGTATCCACGCCGTATTACAGTGAAATTGTCATGTATTCAATCAAAGATTTGACGGCTCAGAACGATGATAGCATCAAGCTATTGTACTATTTGAAAACAATTTATCCTTTCGAATGGGAAAACTTGTTGGAGCGACTTCAAGCAAAGGATATGGAGGAGGCCTTGAAAAAGTATCCGGAGGAAGTTCAGTCCTGGGCTAGTTATCGTGGTCAGACTCTGGCTCGTACTGTGCGTGGCATGATGTACAACGAAGATGCAATACGCTTTTTGCATTGGCTTGAAATTTGTGAGAATGAAGTGATGCATCAGTTTGGCTGTCCTTGCAATAAATGTAAGCGTTTAGATGAAATGGTGGCTTTGAAGTTCAACTATGTGTGCACGTGTCAAATTTACGGTAAGCAAAAGGATGAGCAGCGTCAGCAAGCTGCTGATCTTGAATTTCTTCTCCGCAAGCATCCGAGCTTACGCGTTGCGTATGTGGATGGTCCAAAGAAGATGAAAGAGGGCCCGCCTAAGTTTTTTTCGGTTCTTATTCGTGCTGATGGCGCAAACATTGCTGAGGTTTACCGTGTAGAGCTTCCAGGAAACCCAATCATTGGTGAAGGTAAACCTGAGAACCAGAATCACGCCATTATCTTTTCGCGTGGTGAACTACTGCAATGTATCGATATGAACCAGGATGGGTATCTTGAGGAGGCACTTAAGATGCCCAACCTTTTGTCTACAAAAGACTCGGAGACTGCCAAATACCCTCTTACAATCATTGGATTCCGTGAGCATGTCTTCACAGGCGGCGTCTCGAATCTTGCCAGTTTTATGTCGATCCAAGAATTGTCGTTTGTGTCGTTAGGTCAACGTATGCTGGCGCTAAATCATGTTCGTCAGCATTACGGTCACCCCGATATCTTTGATAAATTATTCGCTATGGGCTGCGGTGGTACTGCTAAAGCTTCCAAGGGAGTGAATCTTTCCGAAGATATTTTTGCGGGTTTCAATAGCACGCTACGTGGCGGTCGTATCTCGCACGAAGAGTTTATTCAAGTAGGCAAGGGTCGAGACGTTGGTATGCAGCAACTGGTTTTGTTCGAGGCCAAGCTGTCTTCTGGTGCTGGCGAATGTGTGATCTCGCGCGATGCAATGCGCATGGCGTCTCGCTTAGACTTTTTTCGCCTACATTCTTGGTTTTATGGTAATTTGGGTTGGTATTTCACACAGACAATGACAGTTGTGGGTGTGTTTTTCTTCATCTACGGTAAAGTGTACATGGCTCTCAGCGGCATGGACAGTTTTTTCCTCGAGAAGGGTGGTCTCGGTATTGGTGGTACTTTAAACACGTCGTGGGCAATTCAGTTTGGCTTCTTGCTTGTTGTTCCTGTCGTTGCCGTCGTAGGTGTGGAGCAAGGTTTCCGCCACGGTGTGACGTATTTACTGTGGAACGTTTTGACGCTTGGTCCACTGTTCTTTACGTTTCAAATGGGCACTCGTATGCACTACTTTGACCGCACGTTGATCCATGGTGGTGCCAAGTACCGAGCTACAGGTCGTGGATTTACGATCAAACACGAAAAGTTCGCAGAGCTGTACCGCTTCTACGCATTCAGTCACTTTTACCGTGCAGTCGAGCTTATCTTCTTGCTGATTCTGTTCCGAATCTATGGAACGTTCTCGTGGTGCAATTGTTCATGGACTTTGGATGCTGAGTTTTATAGCTACTTCAAGCCTTCAGACAATGACTGGAAAACTCGATGCTACGCCAATTACTATCAGACCTGCGTTGAACCAACTAATCAAAATTATGGTGTGATGTCGTATTCGCTGTGGATCATTGCAGCGACGTGGCTGTGGGCGCCATTCTTTTTCAATCCAAGTGGTTTTGACTGGGACAAGCTAATTGAGGACTACTCTGATTGGCAAAATTGGCTTAAGACAACAAATGACTCGGCTGGCAGTTGGTCAGGCTGGTGGTCAAATGAAGTTGAGTACTTGGAGCACTCGAGCAAAAGCTCGCGTATTGTTTCGATTATCCGCAAGATGCGCTTTTTCTTTGTTGCCTATGGCATGTATCTCCAGCTAGCGTACAAAACGTATTACGAAGACCGAGACTTGAAAATTGAGAAGGGATCGATGATTTCATATGCGCTTGCTGGTGCCATGTTTATTCTGGTCCTTTTGCTGCTATGTTGTGGCTACATTGCGAGCCGTATCAAGAAAAAAATGACGTTCAAACAAAAAAAACTGCGCAAAATGAAGTTTATTTTGTCGTGCTGCGGCCTCCTAGTAGCTTGTGCGAGTCTACTAGTCATTTCGCTTGTAAACTTGATGGAGATTACTGTCATTATTTTGATCGCCGCGTACTGGTTCCTGCAGCTCTGCATTTACCGCAACCAGACCCATCACGTCGTTGTGCGTGCAATGGCGCGAACCTACGATCGTTGGGTGGGATGGATCATCTTCGGCCCCGTACTCTTCATTGCTATGTTCTTGCCGTTCCTTTCATCTTTCCAGCAGCGTGTTATGTTTAACAATGCATTCACGTCAGGCCTTGAAGTTTCGAAACTCTTTGCGAACGAGGCAGCGTCGTCCACAAGCAAGATCGTCAAAGTCAAGCGTGTCGCTAAGAAGAAGAAACGAAGCGACTAGAGTAGCAAATCGTAGAGCCATGATCTTGTGCTTTCTTGCGCATGAATATTGGATTTCAGAATTGATCGATGCTGTCGTTCATCTTTTGTATGCTTGCTGTATCATGATTCTTAAGCAAACCAATACACGCCTGCAAAGGCACTGAATATGCATTATTTATAACTCTTTTGAGTGCACATTGGGGAAAGGCAAGGCGCTTGCAGCTGTTACCATAAAGCTATCGCCATCCAATCGAGGTCGGAAAAATAGACTTTCGATGGCTGAAAGTATGTGTTGATATTTGTAAAGGCTTGTCTCACTCATGCTTCTTTTTGTTGGCTACTGTCTTGATTTGAATGGATTTAGTGAAAATTCTATCAAAATGCCAAGAGCATTTATTGAAGCAGATGGTCCTAGCGGAAAGTCATTTTTCAACGTTTCGCCAGGAGATGCGTGCTTGATTTTTAGCTAATAGTTCTTGGGTACATCTACTGACTTAGATAAATCGGTAACATCCCTTTCTAATATCAAATGATCCGTCCATCAAGGAATTCGCGTCCTCTAACATGCCTATGTATTGCACATGAACTTTTCCTTTCAGTGTGTAGTGGGCACGACACTTGCATTCAAGATTCTACTCGAACCCGACACGGATGATATACTAACGTACTCGTTGGTCAATGAAGCTACACGTTCTGATACTATTGGTAATTGTATATACACCTAGCTAACTAGGTAAGTATACAGGGCAAATCGCGATGTAACGGATACTGCTCCCACCGAGTCACTTTTTTATTAGGCATCCAGCGTTTATACTGATTCTCATAGTATATCAAATACCGTCGGATTGTGAAGTTATCGAAGTGTGTCGTACTGCTTCCCGTACAGCAGATCTCGTACATCTAAAAATTTATTTTTGACGTATGATGCTCAATTGACAAAAGCGAAGCATGGGGCTAGCACAATCTCTACACCTGATTTACACAATAGGATGTTTATTCACACAAGTGCTAAATTACTGTACAAAAAAACCTCACATAATCCAGTACAAAATATCTGACGATTCACAGCCTATGAGAATCTAATAATAATTCTAAGAACTTGTTTAACATACGTAATCAGCAACATCTTGTGATAGTTGATTTCATACCTTGCAATAGCTAAGCACAAATGCAAGCAAAAGTACTCGTACATTTATAAGTTAACACTCTTAAGCTGTTGTATCTTACTGATTACCATCATGGATTAAGATCATGCTTAGCAAAAGCACTTGGAAGGTTCGCACTAATGAAATAAATGAAATGTACATAAATTTTGTTTAAGAATGATAATGATACAATGCCGATCAGCATATCAGTCGTCGATAGCCCTCCTACTGCTCCAAATTGCCCTTTCATACCTTATCGAGTCTCTAACGGCTTCTTGTTCCAAAAGTTGGTTCTTGATCTAATACTACTACAAATTAATTCAAGTTTCTAAAAACGAAGATTGGCTGTCCACTTTTGCGATCGCCAGTTTTAACTCGCAACGTTTATGGGCTTCTACTATCTAGGGTATGGGTATGATCAGGCTGGCTCCCTCATGAGGGCGTTTCCAGAGCCTCCCGTGGAAAAGGCAAAATTCTGGCGATACCAGAACTTCTCTGCCATCATTTTGGAAGCCGATCGCTCGCGTTGCTTGCACAGCGATGAATCGCCGGGGCAATGGCACTGGCAGCGAGCGTGAAGGAAGCTCGGGGAGTTTTATGACAGAAGCTCTTGAGATGCAGCGTCAAATGTGTGACGAAGCTATGAATCTAGTGAATGCAGGCGTTGCCCTGCAAAACGCCTCCCCTCCAAACGTAGCCGAAGCCGAACAAAAGCTCACGCGTGCCGTTGATATTATGGAGCAGGCGCTGAGTATTCGGTACCGTTCAGTGGAAGAGAAAGACGCTGCCGATCGTTTGAATAGTAAAATGTTGCGCTATGTAAAGATGATTAAGAGTCAACGTGCCAAGAGCATTGTCGGCAGTGGACCTAAGGGACGTAATTTGATTAAACATAATATTCTCGAGATGGAGCGACTACCTGAGGTATATGCTCCTGTTTTTCAATTACTAAGCCATTCGAATCAATTAGGTGACATTTGCGAAACACTCAAGCGTTCGTTTGGTTTCCAAGAAGGCAATGTACTAAATCAAAAGGAGCATTTGCTGCTCTTACTTACAAATTTTAAAGAACAGAGTGGTCAGGAAGAGGAGACGAAGAAGAAGAAGAAGAAGGGGCAGGACGATACGGAAACACTCGACGACTATTTACGTCAGCGAGATCCACAGCTTGAGTTAGAAATGGCTAACAAGGGCATTGCACGGCTCCATACTCGTGTGTTTTCTAATTACAAAAAATGGTGCAAGTTTGTATCGCAAAAGCCCAAATTCTCAAGTGATCCCCTTGTTGATATTGCGCTGTTTTTTCTTATATGGGGCGAAGCTGCTAACTTGCGGCAAATGCCCGAATGCTTGTGCTTCTTACTGCACACGATGTTGCCAAAAGTTACTAGCAGCGCAAATGAAGAGCCTGGTGTATTTCTCACGAACACAATAACGCCCATGTACGTCGAATTGCGTCGTGAAAATGACAAAAAGACGAGCAAAGGAGCTCGTGCTCCTCATCGCGAGATTCGCAATTATGATGATTTTAATGAATTTTTCTGGACGAAAAAATGCCTCAAGTACGACTATACAAATATTGGTGACGCATTTGCCGACTATGACAAGAAGGGCCGCCCGAAGATTGTGAAGAAGACTTACAATGAAACACGAAGTTGGTTTCGCGCCATTACTTCGTTTCGACGAATCTTTTTTGTCAATTGTGCCTTGTTCTTGGCGACATTGGGCTTTTCTATCAACATGGTCCTCTTGTGTCCTGACTCGGCCATTATGTATGGAGAAGATGTCCAGCCTTCTTCTGCTACGGGAGTTTTGGAAATTTTAGGCAAAAAGTACGCGGCTCCACCAGGTGCTCCTGTGGATAATACGGATGATACATTGTCGGACGATGTTGACACGGAAACGGGAGCAGGGCCACAGTGTTTGTATGCGAAACTCGCGACGTGTTTGGGAGTACAGTATTTTTCGTCCGCGTCTGACACATTTGGCACATTGCCTCAGGATTTTAAGGAATTGTTGAAAATTGTGCCGTTTACAAAGTGTGTAGAGAAGACAGTGGGACGATGCAAATGCTATCACGATTTGATTGACGACTGTTTTAGTGATACTGGTGCGGCAGACGAAGTGGCGGCTGAAGGATCTGTGGCTACAGTTGCGTACGACCAGAGCATGTGTGCACCGGCTTGGTATACTCAGGTGAAGAGCGTATTGGATGATGAAGGCGATGGATTGCTCAATTGTGGCATGTGCCAGATTGATATCACGAGTTTATCGAAGAAGCCGACGAGGTTAATGGATATGATGCAGGGATTGATTGACACTGGTCGCTCAGACCAAGGTGCGATGACATTAATGGCTGGAGTGGCTATGATTGGTCTTGTGTGCGTTTGCGAGCTGCAGAATCGCTTCTTTTCTGGCATTGGCATGGGCTTTGTGGGTCGCTCTATGCCGGTTCCTATGAAGACTTACTGTCGCTATACATGCTTTTGGATTGTGCTGTACTTGGTAAAGCTGATCTTTGACTATCAATTTGTTGTCAAGACGTTAGTTGAGACGACCTTGCTTGTTTATTCGGCCAAGTCGTCGGATTATCTTCAGTACTCGCACTTTATGCTTCAAATTACATATCATAACATTTTGTACATTCTTTTTTTGTGGATTCCGGCGTGGATGGTATTTCTTTATGACGCGCAAATTTTCTATTCGGTGCTCTCTGTCATTTACGGATCATTTGCTGGCTTTAATCTGCGGATCGGAGAGCTTCGATCGTTCCGTATTCTTCGTTTGACGTTTAAGTCTATTCCTGGCGTGTTCAATCACAAGATGGTGCCGAACATCGTTGAGGAAAAGGCTAAAAAGTCAAAGAAGAAGAACAAAAAGAATACAAATGATAAGGATGAAATGGCCATGCCGCTGCGTCGATTCGAGCGTATTTCGATGTCACAAGGGGCGAAGCCTTTGACAGTCAAGACGCAAAAGTACTCGAGTCTACTAGATCATCGGGATGATGATGATGTTTACAGCGAGCTTAAGACACCAAATGGTACGGATGAAGACATGTCTTCACAGTCGAGCCGCTCTTCAAACATTGGATCTATAACGGGTGTGTCAGGAGCGGAATTTGAGCGCACCATTCCGTTTGCCATGGCTTGGAATCGTTGTCTGACTAGTCTACGTGAAGCTGATGTAATTAGTGATCGTGAGTTGAATGTTTTGAGCTACCTGATTGACTCGAAGGATACGGTGGGCCGTAAGTTGTACCCGCCCGCCTTTTTGACGGCTGGTAAACTTGACGAGTCAATTGATATTGTTCTTGAGTGCTCTGCACTGTACGAGAAACTCAAGTCGGATAAGAAGAAGAAAGATAAGGTTCTTCAGAAGATTGAAACGACTATGCGCGATCGTCTTACAAAAGACGATTTGCGGGTCGAATCGATTCTGGGATCGTACAAGTTTTCTTCGCAGGTTTTGCGCATTCTGCTCGGTGATGAGCATAAGGAACTAGACGACTGCTACAATTTTATTGAAGAAATGGCGTCGCATCAACAAATTCTCAAGGGCCTGAAACTTGACAATCTGTATTTGTGTCGTGCTGCTGCTGCCGAGCTCATGAAGTCCATCTTAGAGGTGCCTAAGAAATCGACAGAAACGAGCATCAAATTTCAACGTGCGCTGTATAAGGTCATTGACTCTGTGGAATCCGTGATCAACTGTCTAAAGATGGTGCTGGCGAAACAAGAGAATTTGGTGCAGATGTTAAATGATACGCCATTAAAGCCCAATTCGTTCTTTTTTCCTGGTGACTCGCAGCATTATGCTAGTCTTCAGCTGCAAAAAATTGTCAATGACGAGGCTGCACTCGATATTGTATCACGTGCTTACCAGCTTTTGACGGTTGACAACTTCGATGCTGAACCGCGCTCGGAAGAAGGACGTCGTCGCCTACGGTTCTTTGCAAATTCTCTTTTCATGGACATGCCAGAGGCAAAACCGATTCGCAAGATTCGCTCATTGACGGTTTCCACACCTTACTACAACGAGATCGTCATGTACTCAATCAAAGACTTGACAGCTCAGAACGACGACTGTGTAAAGCTGCTGTACTATCTACAGACTATTTATCCGTTCGAGTGGGAGAATTTATTGGAGCGAATTCCGGCTAAGGATATGAGCGAAGCTTTAAAGAAGAACCCAGAAGAGGTGCAATTGTGGGCTAGTTATCGTGGTCAGACACTTGCCCGTACTGTGCGTGGTATGATGTACAATGCAGAAGCAATTCGCTTCCTTCATTGGCTCGAAATTGGCGAGAATGAACCAATGCATCAAGTATCGTGCTCATGCAATAAATGCTGCAAGCTGAACGAGATGGTGGCGCTCAAGTTTAACTACGTGTGCACTTGCCAAATTTACGGCAAGCAAAAAGACGAGCAGAGACAACAAGCTCAAGACATTGACTTTTTGATGCGCAAGCATCCCAATCTACGTGTTGCCTACGTGGACGGACCGAAGAAAGTGAAAGATGCCCCGCCAAAATTCTTTTCCGTGCTGGTTCGCGCACAGGATGACAAGATTGTCGAAGTGTACCGAGTTGAGCTACCAGGTGACCCGATTATTGGTGAAGGTAAGCCTGAGAATCAGAATCACGCTATTATCTTTACAAGAGGTGAGCTGCTGCAGTGTATTGATATGAATCAGGATGGATATCTTGAAGAGGCATTGAAGATGCCCAACCTTTTATCGACTATGGATCGTGGCACTGAAAAGCGCCCTTTGACAATCATTGGCTTCCGTGAGCATGTATTTACGGGTGGTGTGTCGAATCTTGCCAGTTTTATGTCCATTCAGGAGCTGTCGTTTGTATCATTAGGCCAGCGCATGCTTGCTCTCTTTCATGTTCGTCAGCACTATGGTCACCCCGATATCTTTGATAAACTTTTTGCCATGAGTTGTGGTGGTACCGCTAAGGCATCAAAGGGCGTAAATCTTTCGGAGGATATCTTTGCCGGTTTCAATACTACACTTCGCGGTGGTCGCATTTCACATGAAGAATTTATTCAAGTGGGCAAGGGCCGTGATGTCGGTATGCAGCAGCTTGCTCTGTTCGAAGCAAAACTATCTTCTGGTGCTGGTGAGGCTGTGATATCTCGCGATGCTATGCGCATGGCGTCGCGCTTAGACTTTTTCCGCTTGCACTCGTGGTTCTATGGTAATTTGGGTTGGTACTTTACGCAGTCGCTAACTGTAGTGGGTGTTTACTTTTTCATTTATGGCAAGGTCTACATGGCTTTGAGTGGCATGGACAGCTATTTCCTCGAAAAAGGTGGTCTGGGTATTGCCGGCACATTAAACACCTCGTGGGCTTTTCAATTTGGCTTCCTACTTGTGGTCCCGGTTATCGCTGTCGTAGGTGTAGAGCAGGGTTTTCGTCATGGTTTCACCTATCTTCTTTGGAACTGTATGACGCTTGGCCCTATTTTCTTTACTTTTCAGATGGGCACTCGTATGCACTACTTTGACCGTACATTGATCCACGGTGGTGCCAAGTATCGGGCTACAGGTCGTGGATTTACCATAAAGCACGAAAAATTTGCTGAACTCTTCCGATTTTACGCATTTAGTCACTTCTATCGTGGGGTTGAGCTCTTTTTCCTACTGCTGATGTTTTACGCTTACGGTACATTTTCGTGGTGCAACTGCTCGTGGCGATTGGATGCAGACTTTTACAATAACGTTGAACCGACAGATCTGGAATGGCGGACTCGCTGTTATGACGATCACTACCAATCGTGTGTGCTGCCAACGAACCAAAACTATGGGATCATGTCGTACTCGTTGTGGATCATTGCCGCGACATGGATGTGGGCTCCGTTCTTCTTTAATCCAAGCGGTCTGGATTGGGATAAGATCATTGAAGACTATAATGATTGGCAAAATTGGCTAAAGACAACAAACGACTCGGCTGACAGTTGGTTCGGGTGGTGGTCTAATGAACAGGAATACCTTGAGCATACGACTAGCGGTGCCCGCTTCATTACTGGTATTCGCAAGCTCCGTTTCCTGTTGATAGCCATCGGCATGTATTTGAACATGATGTATGATGCATATTTTGAGCGACCGAACCGTGTCATTACTTCGGACGATAACATGCTGACTTACGCTTTGTCTGGTCTCGTGATTGTGATTTTTCTCTTGCTGATTTGCTGTGGCTACATTGCAAGTCGCGTGACGAAAAAGATGTCTATGAAGCAGCGTAAATTGCGCAAGATAAAGTTTTTGCTCTCTTGTTGCTGCTTTCTCATCGCAATGTTAAGCCTTGCAGTCTTGTCAGTCAGCAACTTGTTTGCCATCTTGATTTTGCTATCTGTGGCTGTCTATTGGTTTATGCAGATGTGTATCTTGCGTCTGCAGTATCACCACATTGTGGTCCGTGCACTTGCTCGTGCGTACGACCGTGCGGTTGGATGGATTGTATTTGGGCCAATTATGATTGTGTCGATGTTTCTTCCCTTCCTCTCGTCGTTCCAGCAACGTGTCATGTTCAACAACGCCTTTACCTCGGGACTTGAGGTATCGAAGCTCTTCGCACACGACGTGGCTCCGGCGCAGGTCGTCAAGGTCAAGCGTGTATCGAAGAAGAAGAAAACTCGCGATGATTAAGCACTCGCTAGATGCAACTAAATATCTAGCTATTTTGTACCTTCATAGACATCGTACTCATGAGTTTTTCAATTTACACAATCTTAAGTGTGTATAGTGTGAACCACATTATTCTAGATTTCAGATGTATCATATTTCAGTACATGTATATACACAACAATATAGAATAATGATTACTACCAGGTCCTTATGGGATGTCCATATTATTAAACATTGTAGTACAGATACATCAGGATCAGTTTAAGCTACCTTGTTTTTAGATATATTTCTCTTTGAAGGAAGGCTGGTGAGGTGCATTAGCGAACGCGGACTCTAGGACTCAATGCTTTATCGTGGAGAGGTGCACCGCAACGTTAAATTTGTAGTCTAGCTCCAATAGGATGAGGGACGTTGAGTTTATTTGTATAAAAAAAATTTGCTGAATAAATCCCTCGTTTTCTGATTTGCTAGAATTGTAATCACAATCATATCTAGTAGCAATTTTGGTGCAATTGTTGTACTTTGGTGATTTGTGAATATCAATACCAAAGTATCTTAAAAGATTTCATATGGAAGATGTCCATGGGACACGTGGGCTGCTAGCCGCAGGCCAGAGAGAAACGATTACTTTTTAACAGATGGTGAAAGGTATCAGTGCAGTATAATTAATTTATCACAAATGTATGCTTTTTTTGAAATAGCAGAGCAAATTAGTCCGGTTTCGCTCCCGACCAAAGCACTCGAGCTCAACCTGTATACGCGGACTCATTGAGTCAATGCTCCCGCTACAACGTGCAAACTACTAAGAGCCAATCCCACGATCCAGTCGTGATGAAACTGTATTCATTGCGATGATGAAGCGCGAATTATTCGAATTTCAAACCCCAGATCACCTTGACCAGCTTAGAAGGTTATGCCTACTGTTGGTTTTGG
>NW_020190023.1:2201993-2229259 GCF_900000015.1 Plasmopara halstedii | reverse complement strand
ACTGCACGAACTCGTCGCAATCTTTCTCAAACAGGCACGAAGACGCATTACGTAAAATACTCGGCTCCTGGCAAGTATGTTGATGATATGGATGACATTCTAGCTATATTTACACTAATTCTTTCTGTGCTCAATTAGACTTCGATCATTGTCGCAACTGTCACTGTGAGCGTCGTAGCTGTGGTGTGCGCTTATGCAATTCGCGAACGAAGCGGTCTTTACACTTGACAACAGTAAATTTCAAATATTTTGACATCAAAGAATGGCTGCTTCTTATCCCAAATTTCGTTGCGTAGCATGACAAGATATCATTTCTGGTGTGTATGAAACAGTCACAGCATCTTGCCCACATTAATAAATAGGTAGGAATTGATGTGCAACAGACTCGGTGTCTTGTTCCAAGACACGAGTAAAGCTGCCCAGTACAGGTGCTTGCTTTCAAATATAGAATTTGATCACAAATCTTCGAAGTAGAGATACTCGCGACAAACTGGACAATTTGCGTCGCGATTGATCCACTCGAGCAAGCAGCTCATATGAAAATTCGTGCGATTGATACCGCAATTACACAATGTGCGGACCTTTGGATTGTTCTGCATGCATTCATACAATGTCTTCATTACAACGACCGTCACTTTCAATAAGATCAAAAGCTACTCACTTCAGAAAATGTATCCAAGCACATAATGCATTCAAGGTCAAGCTGACCTTCATCGACCTACCAAAGCAAGCCAGATTAGCTCCATCAACAGAATCGACTATGTGAGAAAGCAGTAGCAACTTACTACTCCAGTGATTTCCTGATAAGAACGAAGCAGCCTCGATAGCTCTTCCGATGAAGGTGAGAGTGGTGTTATTAGATCATTAATGCCTCGTCCAATTAGCCTTGAAATGAGACTTCGAGGCACGTGCTTCTCCTCGTCTACGTCGTCTGACGTGTCTAATTCTGCTACATTTTCAGTACCAGCAATCGATCCACATCGCTTCGATCGCGCTCTTGAACTATTCCAAACATTTAAACTTAATCTAGATCCTACATGTAGAAGTTCATGACCTTCCTGCTCCTCTACCAATACCGACAGCTCTTCGTCGCTATCGTCGTTGCTTCGTTCCATGTCAAGATCATCAGACTGCCGTCGCTGATATTTATGCGGATGGTCCAAGCATGAGCAACGCAGACCCATGATGTCAATTGGCTTTACAGAGACGACTGGACAAGAGCGCAGTAATGACGGCTTCAGGTCTCGCGGTCTGATAATTTTAGAGACGTTGGAGTCGGTTCAAGTTCGAACGATCCAAACTTCATTCTTATATTTAAAAATATATAGACTCTGTCAGAGGATGATACGCCAAGTTTTGATACCGGCACTCGCAGCGTTGCTACTGGCGCTGCTGATACACACATACAACGATTTTGCACCGATAGATTCATTTCTCTCCTCTTCTAGTATCAACATCAGCGTCGACATACATTACAGTGATTCGTATTACCAGGCGCGGAAAATTTTTCGCTTACGTGCCGAGGCTGCCGGTGCCCAGCTGTTCTCGCTGCCCCTTCAACACATCCAATCGATGGATTTGACTGTGGATATAGCAGTGCTTGAAGGATCGCGTGATCGTGTACTGCTCCATATTTCGGGCACGCATGGTGTCGAGGGTTTTGCCGGAAGTGCCATTCAGGCAGCTCTCTTGGAACGTGAAGCGGCTTCCCAACGTTCTGCTGACAAGAAGCCTACTGTGATTTTCGTTCATGCACTAAATGCATATGGATTTGCAAAGCTGCGTCGATGTAATGAGCATGGAATTGATTTGAACCGTAATTGGCTCACGCCTGAAGAGTTTCAAGAACACCAAGCGAGAGACCCAAACCGAGTGGGATACATGGACGTCTTTGACCTGCTAAATCCTAAGGAACTGAACGGTTTCTTTAACTCGGTTTGGCTAAAAAGTTTGATTTATCTAACGACAATGGGATTTGAATCGATTAAGCAAGCGACAGTGAATGGAAACTATCACTTTCCTCAGACACTATATTATGGTGGAACAGAGCTTGAACCTAGTTTAGCGCTATTACAAGATTTCTTGCTGGAACATGTCGACTTCAGCATTGTCACAAAATTTGCGATGGTAGATGTGCACACGGGGCTTGGACCTTCTGGTGTTGACACGCTAATGCTTGGATCGAGTAGTAACATGACATTAGCCCGCAATGTTTTTGCTGGTCCAGAGTATGCGAACAAGGTGGTTTTTATACACGATCATGACAATCCGGTGTCACGCGGTTACGATGGTGTCAATGGTTTCACATTTGATGGTGTGGCAAAGTTATCGGGGTCTCAAAACAATGGAAATGCAATTTTGGTTTGTCAAGAGTTTGGAACGGTGCCTGGTATATTCATCTTAAAAGCACTGATTGAGGAGAATACCGTGTATTATCACTATCCGTCATCTGTAAACCGCTTATCGTACGCACAAAAACTCCGAGACGTGTTTTACCTGCATCGTAGTAGTTTTTGGAAAAGTGAGGTATTACATCGTGGTGTTGCTGTATTTGATCGTCTCAATACGTATCTTGAAGCCTGAGCGCTGGTATAGTACTATAGTGCTACGCATTTAATGATGAATAGTACTTCCTACTGAGCATTTAATATCCAGAACAGTTAAGATAATTTCTATTGGTTTATAAGTAACGCTGCTGAATGACTGGCTGTAAGCTTCGAGTCTAAATCACCAACTTCCCATTCGTTGATTCGCCGTTTACGATAACTATGCCTACGAAGAAGATCAAACGCACAACCACCACCACCACCACGACTACCAAGTCTTCTAAGTCGGCAAAGGTATCGAGTACCTCGAAGAAGAACCCACTGTTTGCATCGACGCCTAAAAATTTTCGCAAGGGCAATGACATTCAGGTATACCAAAGCGCTGCTATTTATCCCATCGTTGCCTTTTTGGTTAACTAGAGGCAGCGTTATCACGCCCCTCAGTGAGGTCGTTGAGAATGCATCAGCTCAAAGCTCCTGTGCTACATGAACTGAATTCTCCACATCACCTCGTCTGAGTTAAGTGTAGCGGGTCCCCCACGACCGCAATGACACAAACTTGTGGCGGCAATTTACATCGCTTGCGATGATTGCGCCTCAAGGGTAATATTTCCTGCATATTGCCAGTATCAACATAGCAATGATTTTAATTTTGGGTTTACTAACTCACTTCTGTTATATACAGCCTAAGCGTGATCTGTCCCGTTTCGTTCGTTGGCCACGTTACGTCCGCCTCCAGCGTCAGCGTAAGATCCTATACCAGCGCTTGAAAGTACCACCATCGATCAATCAATTTTCCAACACTGTGGATAAGAACGTGGCTACTGATCTATTTAAGCTGTTGCTCAAGTACCAACCTGAAACTAAGGCTGCTAAAACTTTGCGTTTGCGTAACATTGCTGCCGGAAAGCAGGAAGCAACGGCGCCACCTGCAGTTGTCAAGTTTGGTTTGAACCACGTTACCTCCCTGATTGAGAACAAGAAGGCTAAGCTTGTAGTGATTGCCCACGACGTGAACCCTATTGAGCTTGTCGTATTTTTGCCTGCTTTGTGCCGTCAATTCGACATTCCATACTGCATCGTCAAGGGAAAAGCTCGTTTAGGTCAACTCGTGCACCAGAAAAATGCCGCTGTGGTGGCTCTGACACACGTGAACAAAGAAGATAAAGCCAAATTCGACTCGCTTTCACAAGTCTTCCGTGCAAAGTTTAACGAGGACTCTGCTACCCGTCGTAAATGGGGTGGTGGTATCATGGGCTTGAAGACCCAAAAGAAGCTTGAGTTGCGCGAGAAGGCGATTGCCGCCGAGGCTGCCAAGAAGGCTCAGTACTAAGTTGTATCCTTGAAAGGCATTTATGACTTGATGCGTAGGTAAACTTGTTAAGATAAGAAGACTTATCTAGCGAGTGGTAATGGCTGAATAACATTCGAAAAGACTTCTCGTCTTGTATATTGATTGTAATTATTTTATATCAAAAACTTGAATATGCTAATTAACCGTTTGAAACTGCTTGCGTCCACTTTTCAAGTAACCATCGCACGCGTACATCTTTCTAGCTGCTTGACATGGGTATGTCTTGTCATTTTTGGTCTCTTCATTCAATTGTTTTCGCGTTTTAACGTAATTTTTCATGCGATGAATTTCTCCTTTATCCGCTCAATAGAAGAGGCGTCCTATATCACAACGGACACGATGTTGAATGAACAGAAGCTTCAAAGCGATCCAACAACAGTGCCAATGACGTTCAAAACATCTTGTGATCAAGACAAAAGCAATTTGACAACTGAGGACGAGGCGTTGCCTCACTTCACTCTCAAAGAGGGAACATACTCGACAGATCTCTTTCAAGCCTTTCCCAAAGTCTGTCAAAAGGCAAAAAGTGGTGTACAATACTGCCAAGCAGTCTCGGCATTCGTCACGGAGCGTGCTGGGCTAGAAAGCAACTATGCACAGGCATTGCTTAAGCTGGCACAGTAAGAAAGGGTCGTTGTTTAATTTGTTTAAATCGCTTTTTCAAGAAATGGTGTATGTCTTTCAGGGGTGCAAAAGCTGAAGATTGGTCACAACAATTTTCAAGGTGCTGGGCTACTTTTCAGGAAGCATTCGAGCATCTAGCTCATGAGCGATGGACGTTTGCACAGACAATGCAAACGACTATCGGACCTCGTGCAAAAGCTTTTGCAGCACAACAGGAGATTCAGACGCAAAGACTTGTGTCAGGTATTCCAATTTCTTTAAACATTTATTTTGAATCGTACTCTCCTTCAGAAGGTTCACAATTATTAACGTTGATTGTTAAGAGGGAACAAAGGTACGCTGGGCGAGACAACAAATGATTTCTTCAGTGGACAAAGCAAGAGAAAAGTACGAGCGAAAATGTAACGAAGCCATTGAAATTACATCAACAATACGAAAGAGTGAGACGAGCACGGGAGCAGACGTAAGCGTCGCGTCGTCTGACGTGTCTGATGAAGTTTCAATGTCGAAGGAGCTGACTGACAAATTGGCAGCAGGTGCCGGGCAATTGCTTACAAAGATGTGGGATACCACGTCTTCGTTTGGTCGCAACCCGTTGGAACGCCAGCGATCAAAGTTGTATGGATGTCTTGATGAAGTTATGGCAGCAGAAAAACATTACGTCCATACGGTTGAGTACGCGAACGCGCAGCGGCCCGTTATTGACCGAGAAATTAAAGATAATTTGCTTGCTTTTCAGCTCACTGAAGAACAGCGTCTCGAATATCTTCGTGATATACTGTTGCGCATGCAAAAGGCATTTATTGACATGTTCTCGAGATCTCAGCAATTTGTTGAGCGGATGAAAACTAGTGTAAACGAAGTCCATGAGCTAGGTGAGTTATGGTTGAGTGCACGTATTAGTGGACGATATGAAGCTGACACACCTTGAATGCCAGCCGATATTGAAAAGGGGTTTCAAGGTCTTGGGAGCCAAGAAGATGTAGATGTCGATCGGGCAGATTTGTCGGTCAACCCATTTTATATTCGCATGACGCATATTCAGGCGATGTCAGACAACGGACAGCGGATGGTTGGAACCATAAACTCAATCGTGACCGAATTTATCGCTAGCGAAACCCGATTTGTCCAATCTCTTCGTAAGCTGCTTCGTACACACGAGAGTGGCGGACTGATTTTGGCTACAGATCTCTTTGGAGCATCATTCAACGCCACCAGCTTTCTAGCCGATGAAGGAAGTACGATGGCAAATGGCTGGATGATACTAAAGGATCAAGTAAAGCTTCTTTTGGAAATTCATCAGGTGTGCAACTGATTTTGTCGTGGTTTCGTTAACTCGACTAATTTTCAGGTGTGATATAGGAATTTCGATCGCTGCTTGCTGAGCCTGTGTCCCTCAGTCTTGCCACCATGAAGAGTGAGTACGAGAGGGCTCGAATTGCAACTCAAGAAAACTTTGTGAAATTGCACACGGCGTTGTGCAATGAAGCAGCTTTGCATAAGAAGCTGCAGCAAAAGCTAAATATAAGATCTCGGGACTTTGCCATGATGTTTTCGTATCTGCCTGGGGCAACACCGGTTACTACGAACTCTTACGGAATTGACATTTCTGAGGCTTTAAAGGTGCTCAATGCCAACATTCGACTGTTTAACGAAAAGGAGCGGCGGTCTGAAGCCAAGCTCCGTCAACTCGCGGACGAAATGTGTCTGCTGCAAGTGCAAGTGACCGATAGTAGTACTTCGTTGAAGCAAACATACCAGATCTACATTCAGGTTTGGCCACGCTGTCAGTCTCTTGTGTACACGTCTGAACATTACCTTTAATGCGAACATGAAATTTAGGAGATTGAGGTTTTTATATCGACGTGTATGAAGAACGAGAAGTATCGGCTACAAGTCAGCAAAAATTCTTTGCAATCACTTGCCAAAGCTGTCGAGCACATGTTGCAAGGAGGAATGTTCGTTGGAAATAAGGCCTTGACTGACTTTGAAAAGATTGATCCAAGTAGCGATATGGCTGAGTTTGTCCAAGCGAATCGACAACCGTACGAACCTGCAAAGCTCATTGTGCCTGTTTATCACAATAATGACAATTTGAAAGAAGTGATAAAAGAATACCTTGGAAATGCATCATTGGTTGCATCAGAAAACTCAGACAAGACCATTCGGCGTCTTTCCAGTGGTGCAAATCCGTCCACAACCACTCCTAGCAACGAGATTCATTTATCTGAAACAAAATTGCCACACTTAAGTGAATCATCAGAAGTCAAACGAGTAGCAATAGCTTCCGAAATTGCTGAGGAGGATACTACGGTGACCGGATATGCTGACGCGAATCTTGTAAAAGACCCTGTCCGAGGATCGTATGAAGCGCAGCCACCTGGAGATTCCGACCTTGAAAAGAAGATCCAGGTTCATGCTTCGTTCGTGCTACCAAACTAACGCTGTGAGTCATTGACTGACCGTATCGTTGATGTAGTCGGATACACCTGACCAAGTTGTCGAAAGTTATACGTGCGCTCTTTACTTTTCAAATTTTCCATTTCATGGACGACTATATTTGACAAAGGACCGAATGCACTTTTCTGGGTGGCGAGACACATTATTTGTACGCTTTTTGTCTATGAGCTCGAGAGATTATTAACTATAACTCGGTTTGGTTCAGACTGCTTCGTTCTCTGAGATTGCGGCAATGGAAAAGAAAAATACAGCTCTGATAGTTCCCAATGCCATCGAGGTTTGATTGAATTTGTACTCTTACAGAGCTTCCTTTTGACATTGTGAATCTACAGTTTACTGTGAGAGGAGAAAAAGTGTTTTTCGCTTCATTCGTCTTTCGGTATGTGTAGACTGCAAGATGTTGAATTTGTCGTAGGAACTAAGATTTTCTGGCACAGTGACGAATGCTATCAGAGCATTCAGCAACTTCGATCGATGAAGAAGGAGACGGAGGTTTTAATGTTGGACCCAACACCGGAGTCCCTTGATTTAGACAGAAAGCTTTTTAATGACGGCGAGCTGATACGAAAAAGCAGCTCACATGACCTAGCTGCAGTTGCCCCTATACCTAAAAAGGCTTCTGCCGAGACTACTTCTGTAGAGGGCAGTCGTCTCCCGCTATCGGTTTCATCAACATTAGCAGCACATCCTGTAATCCCAGAAAAGGATGACTTTCTGGATGAATTTGATTTACTGCTAAACGAAGAAGTGCCGTTCAGGTACGAATGCTTGTGTCCAACATTTTCAATTCAAGTCAAATTTTATTTGATGAGTATTCTGCGTGCAGTGTGGACACTGCTTTTACTAGATTTTGGATCGAGTCGAACACGTTTTCGCGCGAAATTCTTGACGCAGCCGGTGCCACGAACATTTCTCTTCCTGACTGGACGAAACAAAGCGTAGCGTACGCTGCTGTGACCAAATTGGACACATTTGATGGCTCTCGCTTGGTTTCATACGTTCACAATAAAAAGTATATGATAGGGCCCAGTGTCATACCGACAGCCCAAATTCAGCGTTATTCATACAGAAAAGGAAATCGCCTCATTGTGAGCACAACCACGAGTGTATCCGATGTGCCATACTGCGATTATTTTCGCGTTGAACACCGATGGGTTTTTAGCGCGATGAACAAACCAAGCGAGTCGTTAGCCCAGGTTGGACTACGCATTCAGTGGTTGAAAAGCACGTGGTTAAAGAAACAGGTAGTTGTCGAAGATCTGTTTTGCGAGGAGTGACTTATTAACTGTAATAATTTCTACCGTACGATTCAGATTGAAAACACTACTGTTTCAGAGGCCAAAGAAGCTGTTAAAGCATGGCTAGATGCTGCTCTCGACGCAACTAAGACTACAAAACTAAATGACCAAGATAAAACATCTACGCGTGTGGTAAATTCTTTGGAAACAACATCGAAGTCAATTAGCGTGCAGAAAGTGCCATCGAATCCATTATTTCAGCAGGTTGCTACCGTCACCAGCTCATCAACTGCGGCCAATGGTTCTCAGAACGGTGGTTCACGGTCACAATTTCATCCATCGGTCCAAGCTGCAGTCATTGCTTGCGCACTGATGTTGATCTATGCGATCTACTTTGTGTGTGCTGCCATTAATCATATGCTAGCGTTGACTAACGAGTCACTGCTTTTGCAGCGTCAGCAACAAGAACTGCTCGAGCAACTCTTGGAGAGGCTCAAAACCTCGAGAACGTGACACTCGGCCAGCATTGACAAAACAAAAACTTAAGTAAATCATGTATGTTTCATTACCCTTCTGCAACACCGGTTAGATTCGTAGTAGCTCTTATGAAATTTATGTTAGTGATACATTCTTTTCATAGTGCAAGAAAAAACGGTGCAGATTATGTAAAGCTATCCATAATCGACTAGTTCCTGAATGAAGCCTGATGTGTTCTTACAAACAAGATTTAAAATACAGCCAAGACCATGTAATTTTTCTTATGCCAAGTCTGTTCATACGGCAAGTTGAGATAAAAACGTCAACAAAGACAATTGTGTCAGGTCATTGATCATTGAGTTCTGATCTCGGGTATCCTTCCGACTGATCGTAAACTCGAATTCTTGATGTTCTTTTCAACATGTGGTGAGTATACCGGTCTCAGTTCACTCTTTTTTTATTTCGTTGAACCTATGAATGCTCTGAAACAAAGTGTTTTCAAGCTATCGAATTATGCAAGAGAAGGATAATTGCGGTTCTCGCAATTATTTACTTGCGTTGTTCTCAAATCCCAACCATCGACTTCATTTCGAATAAAGCTATGAAAAAAAAAAAAAGTCGGATGGTAGTCTCAAATGAAGAAACTGGATTAGCATCACATTTTTTAACTTCAATATTGTATCACAAATCGACACAACTGGTTCAGCTTTAAGCTCGCAGTTGCTCACGCACTGCATGTGGATTCTATACAACTTTCTTGCTCGCGCAAACGACTTGATTCGTTCTCCACTCAAACAGAATTCAATAAAAAATTGATGATTGTGCAAGAGGCTCATTAGGTCAAAGCAAAAGCAGTCGAGCGTTTCACTCGTCGTCACTATCATCGTCTGACTCCTCGTCAAAGTGGCCCTTGCGACGATTCCGATTCACGTGCATTGATGCAAAATGGTCTTCCACCATGGTCAGTCCCTTGGATGGCTGTACTTCGCTGATCTCGTTCTCTTGTTTTTTATGAACAACACTTCCGTCTTGAATTCCCATCTGCTCTACAGACGAATCGTCAAACGCGGAAGGCCTAAAACCAAGACGTCAATAAGGCTAAGAGGCAACTCAATAGTATGGATACGTGATCATTACAATATACCAAAGTTTTTTTTGCTTGAGATGTTCAATTTGATCTTTGTACAAAATATGCTCCACAATAGACGTTACGGCACCCTTCTTGCCCGTGGCCGTTGTAGTCTCTCCTCCATCACCTTCGCCAACGATTAGATAGTCACCTCGTTTCACCCAAATGAGCTTGCGAAATTTTGTTGGCAACATCGTTACAGATTTTGTGCCAGATACATCCACCACCTGCCAATAAAAATCCGCTCAATACGCAGTCATATATACCTTTTTCTCTACAGACAATAGTCGCACCTCAAACAGATTAGTACCTCGCAATGCAATAACACGCACGATGCTTTCATTATCTTTAGGTTCGGGTTCTCCATATAGCACGCGTTTGGTCACGCCTTTGCGGTACGCACTCTTTCGTCCACTACCTGACATGTCAAGATTGACAATTTTCAAAACCTGACAGCAAGGACTAAAATTCGCTATTATATAAATAAAACTTTTTTTAATTTAGTGTAAACGATGGCTGGACGAGGACGCGGACGTGCGAATACGCTGCCAGCATGGATGACCAAGCAAGGCGTGACCGCTCCTCCTCCTGAACCTACGGCGGAATCACGCCCAACAAATTCTTCTCAAGGACCAACTGTGCACAATGGACAATTTGAGGACGCTCCTGAGCCTGCAGCGCGCGGATCAGTGACTCGCAACGATACGGGCGGGTCTTCAAGTGGCAAGCGGCGCTCGCGCTCTCGAGATTGGGGAAATGATCGGAATATTGATTCCAGAGATCCACCTCCAATGCAAGATAGACATCGTTTGCGCTCCCGGGAACGCGGCTACAGCCGCAGCGGAAACGTCAGAAGTCCACAGGACCGACCGAGGTCGCGGTCTCGAGATAATGGACGAGATCGTGGTATCAATCGTGAACAAGATCGGCGTTGGGAAGAACGGAATCGACGATCTCGCTCGCGGTCTCGCGAACGTCGTGACTACCGGAGAGACAACCGACGAGGGGGCGATGATCGCTACGAAGATCGAGGGTATGGGTACCGTCGGACTGAAGGACGACCAGTGAACAGGGAGGAAGAAGCCATGGAGCGTGGCTACCGACGCACTGTGCCTAATGGACATGATGACCGCACGTCCCGGAGATATGCGTCGGACTATAAGCCGTAGACATTGACGCGCTTGAAAGTCTTCGGTATTTCCATAATAAATGCATATGGTATCGGATACCTATTACTATCATGTTATTGTGGTGAACTGTAATGCATCAAGCCTAGACCATTGAACACATTCTAAATCGGGAATTCTCCTTCTAATTCTAGGATGTCATTATTTTCAAAATGGCGAGTGATCCGAGCTCTAATGTGACGTTTTTACCTGGCTTGACACCAGCCACCATGTCACCGACTGAAAAGTTGACACAGCAGGAAGATGTAGCTGAGATTAAGAAACCCATGCGTAAAGCAAAATTAATATTTGCTGTTGCCAAGAATGTTGTCAATGCGTCAAATGCCGCTCTGTTAAAGAAGCACGATTCCGTTGTCGATAGTAGCCCCGAAATATCAACAAAGGGAGGGACTGGGAGTAGGCGAAGCGTGTTTGGAGTCGTGAAACGAGCTCAAGCAGACAAACCGGAGTTAAAAGCAGTGCCGAGTTTTCAACGACGAAATCCATTGACAGAGATTCGTGAGGTGACGCAACAGCCAACGAATCAGGAAACACAAGAAGAATTATCTAAACTCTCCTTTGGATCTATTGAGACCGATGGTAGAGCTAGGTTAGGTCAAAACTTAGTGGATGACGTGAGAGAAACTCTAGAAAAATTGCTGACAGAGTTAGATAACGTGGATCCTCGCAAACTTCTAGCTGTGCGTCTTGGAGCTGAGCTTCGAGGTCTCTTGGGCAAAGCTCAAGACGAGTTTGCAGCATATGAGACTGAATTTGTGGAACATGTATCAAATGAAGGCGTTTACATAGCCTTGCAAAATTTTTCAGCCTCCTTAACACAAGTGTTTGCTGTTGCTGGGCGACTACGCGTTGCAAAGTTCATGCTAAATCGATCCTTCAAAAGCGAAGTGTTGTTTGCTTTCCAGGAGATAAATTCATACTACACGTCTTTATTTATGGAGTTGTCTATAGCGATAGCAAGGCGGTCCGATGTTGATTTGCAGTTGCCTTTACCCATGACGCCACCTCCATTACTGGAATCAAAGGCACCAGTTTTGACTGGAGACGAAATTTGTATACAAGCTCACCAGCACTTCTTTGGACATGGAAAGATAAAAAATCTTCGCAAAGCTCTAGAGCTTTATGAGGTATGTTTTTTCGACACTACATGCCAATGTTCTGAAAGCTGTTACCCATCTATTTGGTATCTATAATGTTAATTAGCAAGCTGCCATGTCTGATTGTACAATAGCCATGACCTGCTTGGGACAAATGCATTTTGCTGGAAACGGAACGGAAAAAGACCTGCTCGTCGCGGAAAAATGGTTTGAACTTGCTTCATGTGCAGGTGATATTGAGGCTTGTTATCAAATGGGACTTTTGATGGTAACATATATTGTTTTGACTAATTGGAATATGTCGCTTGACCTTGCATGATTTCCCACTTTTTTAGTGCGAGAAAGCAGCATATACAAAAGACACGCAACAGTCGAGTGAGTTTCTCGCCATCGCTCGAATTCGCTACGCCCAAGCCGCTGGACAAGGTCATCGCGACGCCCAATACGAACTCGGTATTTAAGCTCGAAAAAATTGTGGAACTGGGGTGAGGTATTCATAAATCTAAATTGCTGTTAAGGGGTTTTCCATGAAAACGGGCGAGGCGGTTTGGAATCGAGCGAAATGGAAGCAGCCACGTGGTATACCAAAGCTGCCGATCAAGGTCATACCGGAGCTGAGTCCTGTCTAGGGCGTCTCTTCATTATTGGAACACAACTTCAGCACGACACCGCCAAAGCTGTTCACTTTCTGCAGCGTGCAGCTGCCAAGGTTTGTCCCAAACTCTTGCATTTGAGAAGCTGAACCTTGTTTTCAACGTATACATCCTTTTAATTCGATAAGAGCGATTCGAGCGCCCAGACACGATTAGGATTGCTGTACACAACAGGAAATGGTGTCAAGCAAGATCTTGAGCGCGGAGTGGCGTTTCTGCAAAGCGTACGAAATTCGGTTCTATTTATCACTTCGATGATGTGTCATGCTGACGCGGCAATTTTTGTTGCTAAAGGCTGCAGAGGCTGGCAGTAGCGTCGCCATGACGCGACTAGCAAGTTTGCTGCTGCTTCACAAGCCACAAGAAAACGGAGCTTGGGCTGAGCCGGTATCATTCAGTCAATTTCAAGACCGCAATGAGTCCCACGACGAAGCTTTGCGTTTACTCTTAAACGCTGGTAAAGGTGGACACACTGATGCTTACTATGCACTAGGCAAGTCACTCGAGACGTCGTCGCAACTTCAAGACCAATCTGCCGCTCTTCGCTTCTACACGAAAGCTGCCACAGCTACAGTGGTAAAATATGAAGCTGCTTTTTCCACTCAAATCATTTACTTACTGTGCTTGAAGCCCCATATCAAAGCTGCTAAGCGTGTAGCCTCTATGTATTACTCGGCCATTGGTTGCAAAGCCGATAAGTGCGAAGCACATCGATTTTACACGATCGCAGCAAATGCTGGTGACGCGGAAGCCTTGAACGCCCTCGGTATGATCGAAAGCGTGGTCATTGCTTCAAAGACTTAAAATTATTGCGCCTTTGACAGGATTAATGTACGAGGAAGGTGACGGCTGTGACCTTAATTATAGAAAAGCGGTCGAGTGTTACCGGAACGCTGCAAATTCAAATAGTCCACACGCCCATTTCAATTTGGGATGCCTCCTTTCACATGGCAAAGGCGTCACACGCAACGTTGATGCTGCACAAGTGCATTTTCGAACGGTGCGTTTGACAAATTGACTGTTTCGAAGGTTCATTTAGTCAACCTCATTGAGTATCTTGCATGTAGGCTATGGAACTTGGCTTCTCACTGGCACAGCAGTTTGTGACGAACGAAATACAGTGACACTCTCAACTTGAATCCGGTGATTAATTGCGGCACTACGACACGAGAAGTAAAAGAAGCCATAAGCATTTATTATTGAGGTAATATGGAAGGTATATCACTAAATTGAAGCACGTAGCATAAATGCAGTACGTACGCACGTCTCTGTAGAGCACGCCATGATAAGCATGATTCATCGCGAAGTTATAGCGTTTAATCAGTTGCATAACAGAATGGAGAAAAGCTACGGTGAACAAACATTATGCTCAACTAAGTAATCTCCCGACGCGCATACTTTCCTTCATCCATGAACTCGACGGCCACCGTTCGATTAGAAAACCCGCGACCATGAAGCTCTGCGGCTGCATTCTGGGCCGATTGCACATCGCTAAACTCAACATAGACCTTACCAACGGCACTGAGAACACCATCACGAGGACGCGGAAGCAACAACGACGGAACGGCTCCAAACCGCTCGCATTCACCCTTAATATCGTCTACAATGTCTGCGTACTCCTCTTCATCCTCAAGCTCTTCCGGTGTGACCATATTATGCAGCACAATAACTCTAGTAGGTGGACCAAGTGGCACGCTTGTTATCCCTGCCAGACTCATCGCTTGCATCGCAGCCTGCGACGGATCTAAACCCAGTTCTAAACCCGTGTTCACTGTGCCTGCAGCGCTTGCGACCGCCTTGGCATTCTCCTGTGACATTGCTCGACGCACCGTAAGAGTCTTGTCCCCCAGTCTCATATCGTTAAGTCCAAGGCACGCAGCGTCAGTCACGTTCACATCCATGTATTCGCAAAACCCATAACCTTTTGAGAGGTTTGAGCTTAGCTCTTTTACAAGATGGAATGATCGCAATGGACCGAACGCTTGCAGCAGTTCCTTCACCTGCTCTTCGTTCAAATGATACGGCAAACCGCCAACGAAAATCTTACCCGGACCGTCACTCACAGTAGTCGATACAATTCCCAAAGCAGCCAAATTTAGCTGCGGGATTGGCCCGAGATCCGTAGGGACCGTACCAGGATTATAGTCGTTCGGACGGCGAATCTTTAAAGGCTGGCCATTGTACGACACACCATCCAAGTTCATGCATGCCGTGGTGAGCTCAATGGTGCGTAGTTCCACGAAAGCAAAATGACGCTCACGGTTAATGTATACAGACACTACAGAGCCACCTTCCTGCTTCTCACCCAGAGCACGATCAATCACGTCATTAAAGAATACTGTAATTTCTGCCTCTGAGATCTCGCCAATCCCACCAACATACAGCCGGCGAGCATGCCGCGTCTGCTGCGACATGCCAGGCAGTCCGTATGCCGTCGCTACGCTTGCATGTGCGTACGATGATTGCGCTGACGAGTTCTAAACAATAGAGATAACATAAACGAAGAAAACGAGTGAGCGGAATGATGAATGGACATTGCGCACAAATCCAGCGCCATTCGAGAACAGTGTGGAGCTGCCAAGCAAGCACGGACAGACAACGGACAACGCATACACAATGACACGGTGTCAGCCGTCGGATCTCTCCGTGCTGTTGACTACGTATTGCCCCGTGTGCTGTACACACGTGACTAGCAGCAACAAACAAAACGAATAAATTACTCACTCCAGTGGATGTCATTACGTTTTGCGGCGGTCCAAAAGACGCTGGACCAACGGAACCAGACAGCGCCGCCATATTTTGCTGTAAAATGGCTTGCGCTGCATAAGCTGCGGCATTCTCTTCTGTCACACCAGGCGGTCGGACATCAAAATTTGATTTCTTGCGGCGTCGGACAACACGTGGCGATGAACGGGAGCAGCTCCGACTACGTCTGGACGAGTGGCGCTCCATGTAATCGCGGGAACGGTGGCGATCATTCTCCCGACTGCGGCTGCGGCGTTCATGAGTCGAACGATGGCGCGAAGAGCGTTTTTCTTTGCTGCGACTGCGGTCCCTGCGGTGCGGCGAGCGCGAGCGTATACGGTGACTGCGGCGCGAATCGCGGCGGCGGTCATCAGGTAAATTCGCTGTGATTGAGCTTCCACTTCGCGCTTCCTATTGCACAATAACGGTCAATCATCTAATATCGTTAGATCTAGAACGTGAATCGTCGTGTACCGGCGCATTGTCATATTGAGACGGCAGTGAGGAAGGCATTCGCTGATGCTGGTGCGCCGATGGCCCAGAGTATACACTTTCACGCGATGAAGATGGAGGATGATAACTGCTTTTTTGTTCCTGTTGTCTTTTCATCCAAGCAGGAAGCGTAAGCTCGCGTCCACGGCCAGCCATGCTGCTTGTGCTTGAACTTAATTTGTCTACCACTGATAGCCCCCCATACCTTTAATAGATCAAACCAATTAATTTATCATATATGACAGGCCGAAAGAGCGCATCAAGATCATGTTTACTTATATATATTTTTATTAAATCTCATGTAGCGGAGTCCTGCATGACTTGCTTTGCAATAGACAACGTGTTGGCGTCGCTACCTGGTGAAATTTTGCTGACCCACATGCAAGTTGGAACTTTCTGCAGTTGCTGCACAGCCGTTATACAAGCTTTATAATTGCAAAACTCGCGCGCCTGATCGGTTGGAAACCATTGGCGTGGTGCGAACAAAAGCAGCGCGATGCATTCGCGAAGTGCATCCGCTAGACCATCTTCGCTAGTGATTAGTATGGCACGTAACTGATCGAAACCATCGCAGGTTGCGAAGGATCCTCTTGATGGTCGCTATCACTAATACTATCGGGACACATCTTTACGTTTGTAGTAACTTAAGTAGTAACTATATACTACTACTAAATGAATTATTGCTAGTACTACAGCTTTTAACATGCATCAGCGACGCTTGAGTGCACTCTATCCATACCATACATATTGCTGAGCTCAATCAGATGAGTGCGAACAGAGTAATTTCCGTCCAAACAGAGGAGCTCTTCCAAGCATGTGAAGCTGGTAATGAGCAAGTAGTTGCAGACCTGATCCAGGATTCTCGTGCTGACGTTAACTGGCAGTGCAAGCAGTCGGTAAGAAGCAAAACAACTGTGCTTTGACGGTTTGATGTGGGTCTTTTTTTCGCTTGTTGTAATAAATAAAGTGTGCTACTACAGTATGGAGCTACACCACTCGTAGTTGCCATCTCTAATGGTCATTTAGAGGTCGTCGAGATGTTATTAAAAGCTAATGCAGAGCTTGGAGTGCTTAAAACTCCTGTGCGTGAAAGCACTTACTACAGGTTGAAAATTAAAGCAATTGTACTCATCGCTTTCTTGGCTGATTATAGGATCGTAACAGTCCGTTACATGAAGCGGCTTCAAAAGGCGATCCGAAAATTCTACAGCTAGTATTGAACAAGGTCTTTGACATATCAAGCGACGATGCCTCGGATCTTATCAACTTTCAAAATCAGGTGTGTGGGTGAGCTGTACCAAACACCGCGAGTATATTCAAGCTTTTGCTTGCTTTATAGTTTGGCAACACGCCGTTACACAATGCAGCACGAACAGGTAACCCCAAGTGCGTCGCTCAGTTACTACAAGCTGGCGCGGAATACTCGATACGAAATACCGTAAGTAATTTTTAGTTTGCTTGCCCTTTCGAACATATTAAGACGCATTGGAGTCGCAGAATGGATCTATTCCACTACACCACGCTTGCTACTGTGAAAAGCTGAACTTGGAAGTTGTTCAACTGCTCGTCGAAGCTGGTTCAGATGTCGATGCACTAGACGAGCAGCATCAATCACCGCTTATTGTAGCTGCTAAAAAGAATCAGTTAGAGGTAATGAAATATCTGCGAGACAAAGGTGCTGATGCCACACTTGAGAATTCGGTACGCTACAGAACACCTTGTAGAAATGTTGAAATTCTAAGGTTCTAATGTAGAACTGTTCAATTATCTCTATATTGCATCAGTTTGGCGAGAATGCACATCACTTTGCGAAGCTGTGCGACAACAACAGCAATACATTTCAATCGAAATGATACTTAAGAAGTTGGCAAAATCGAGGTTTTTCCGGACGTGTGTTTTCGAAATTGCATGCTGATGCTCTAACAACAAATGCAGCGATTTTTTACGTCGACACAAGTATCTGTGCGGCTACTACAACCAACGCGACTGCTTCCAGAGTCGCAATACGACTTGCACATCAACAAAGTTGTGAAATCGATTGAGCAATTTTATATTATATTATAAGCGAAATTTATGAACTGGTTGATTACCACATGAACCACCTGTGTCTACACATAGGCGTCGTGTTGTGTAAGCCAAAAATCACTAACTTTAACTCATCCAAGTGTCCGTCCTATAGGAGCTTCATAAATATTCACCGTTGCACTGTCATGCTGCACGTTGTCCAGCTGTATGTGCCTGCAAGAGCTGCCCAACACCCTCCCCTCTTTTAAAGGCGATGATCTGAGCGCTTTTATCCAAAAAGAATAGATAACACTTTGTTGCTAGCCGCTTGGTGAGGGCTGGAGACTCATCTCAAAGTACGGCACCTCGATCGCCTTCGATTTCACAAACTTGCAACCCAAAGCTGAACTGGGATATGGAAGTGCTTTGTCCGTGGCTGGTATCCCGTCATTTTGGTGAGCGCAAGGCACCTAGGTCGTCCTCCTTGATGATAGTCACCTTCTCAGGAGTTCTGTGAGCAGCCTGGATACACAAACTTAATGCCATATACTCGGTCTCAGTGGAGTAAAGGCGATTGACGACTGGTTCTGCACGTATATATCACAGGCGCACCGCACATCGCTAAGACAACTCCCGATATCAAGCGCCTGTTGTCAGTGTTGCCTTCCAGTTCGCGTCACATATGCTTCCAGCATCCTGAAAACTCGCACTTGTACAACATACCATTTCGGCTGGCCGTTTATTGGTAATGCGGCATAAACTTAAACTTGTCAAAGCGTTGATCACGTCTAGCCAAACGCATAACGCCACATGAAGTTGGCACACGACGAGTGCGCAGTATAGTCGCTTGGACATAGACGATTTGTCTGCAGCCGTCGTTTCGCAAGGTTCGTGCGTCAGCTTCGATTCTGTTCAACATAGATTGCTACCTGGAATCATGCCTCGATTTTCTCCTTCACTGCAGTGATGGTGACTTCATTGCTTGCAGCATGTCGTCGAGGTACATTACAACGGAGCGACGAAGCCATCTCGAAACGTCATTACGTAGAAACACTGGTCGTTCCGCACACCTTTCCATCACAGACGCGTGAACCGTATTAGATTCTTCAGCACGCTAGTGAGAAGGGCTTTGTAAAATAATCTAGGCGATCACGTTCCCATTCGCGCAGCGTAGCGCCAGTACGATCTGGTTTCATTCGATTTTAAATTATGTGTCGAAAAAGTCGAAGCCGTATTGCTATCTGTGCCATTCCGCGTGTTATTCGTGAACCCATTCGCTGCCAATCACCTGTGTTGCTCTGGTGAGGTACGAGTGTTTATGTCTGGTTTCGCTCGTGCGTATTTAGCACACTTTCAAAACATCTTTCCACTGGCTCCCAAAAAGCGACTCCACCGCTTCATCATCTGGCACGGAACGTACACCACAGTCTCAATCGTGTAGGCTGTGTAATCCAGCCTGAACGCTAGATTGGGAACTCTCCGTCATCGTTCAATCCCTCGCTGCCATTATCTTGTTCACTGACACTGTCAAGCGACGATACTCGCCCTCAAGCTTTTGCAGGTGACTTGGCCGGATGCGCGCCTGGTACTGCGAAAAACCCACGTTCGTGTAGATGGTACTCCCGTGTGGATCATCCCCAAATCGTGTGACTTATTCCCCCGTGTGGATCATTCCACCCGTTCATCTTGTGCTGTGGTCAATCTGTGGCATTTTCAAACTGCCTATGCTCGAACACCACTTATTGAAGTTTCACGATCAAATGAAAAAGTCGAAACTGCCGGTGCTCTGTTTATGTAATACATCTAGCGTAAAGCCCAGAAGCGCTGCAATTGAAAAAGCATTTTTTCAATTGATGTTGCTACGGAAGTTGACATGAACTCCGTATCACAATACATGATCTCAGGAATTCTGAAAGCAGTCCACGGTTGAACAGGGTGTTTGCTGATTGCGAGAGGTGACAACTAACTGAATTCTTATTTTTCAATGTCGCTACCATTACTACGTTCTGTTTGACAGTACACACAAACGTGAGCATGGTCAGGATGACAGAGAACGGAGCATTGCCGGTTGTTCTTCTTACTCATGCATGTATTTCCCTTACATCTTCGCGTATATCCCCTTCATTACCCATTCTGCCTCTACCCTCATTGCTCCCACCAAGCTGCACCTACTCAGTGAGCAATCTTCATAACCACAAAATGGCTGTGATCGGCTCAAATGCTTCCCGTGGATTTGCCGGTTTACAAATACAAAGTCAGGCTGGGGGCTGTATGACATGTCACCATGCCGCTTCGTTACAATCGCCTGCAACCAGGTAGATGAAGGTCGTCCCCAATATTCTCGCGCGATGCGCGGACGGACAAAACACTGAATTCTAATTCTTCTGAAATTTTGCTTCCTGCAGTCATGGCAGTCCGTTCCCGTGCCCTATTTGCTCAGGCGATGTGGATAGCTATCGACAATTTTGTTTTTGATCTCTCCAACTCTTCAGTTGTTGCAGTTTCAAAAAATTAAAGACGAAAAATAACGTGGCATCAAAAACTATGGTATACTTACCGACAACTTCCTCTGGATCACTGGATATTGATGGTTCATGGTTGAATGGACTTTTTTGAATTTCCGAGCCAAATTGAGAAAGTCGGTGCTTGTCAGGTATCCTTCTTCCACAGGAAGCCACCTGTGCTGGTGGCTCTTTTAGCTTCATTATTTTTGCAAAATGCGTCAATGCATCTGCCCGGGTGACCTCAGGGAGCCTTGCTTCAGAATAGTAAGCTACTAGACGACGGCGGATTGTATGGTGAGCTTGCTTTATCATCCCGTTTAATTGGGAGATTTAAGGAGTGTTGAATGTTGCTGGCTTCTCTGTCATTGATATCACAAAAGCTCGGATATTGTCGTTGTCAAATTCACGCCCATTGTCAATTTGGATGTCCCTTGGTGCCACAAATGTTAAAAATATCCCCGTTTGAGACTGTCAAGAGTTTAGTTTCTCGTTTCACTCCTCACTGGAAGCAACATAATCAATTGCATGAAAAATTACCATCTGGAGTTTTGCTCGCATGTCAATCAAGTCAACCTCAAGCTTCGAAAATGTTTTATCTGAATATTGGATTTAACAGACCGAGCACCCGAACCTAAAAATAGCTGCATGCATTGATTGAATGTGGCGCATTTACTATGTGAGAAGCTGCTGCAGGATCCCTACTTTATCACAAGTGAAGCATCTGGCCCACATTGTCAAGACAATATCCTATATTAGCCCTGAGAGATCCTCCTTAGTCGATTTGAGGCACCAGGGGGACCTCGCACCCTTGATAAAATAATCACTAGAGCAGTGGTATATCTCATCATGGGAGGAGGGAACCTGACTGGACCCTAGGGCAGTCGATGACTTGGAAGCCACAGAGCCCCATCTCAACCTACACATGCCTCGAGGAATCTATGCAGAGGCTGATTGCTCACAATGTCCCCACTGACAGAATCGTTATGACCAATGCAAATGCCAAACATCAATATTGTATTTTGTGTACAGTACATTATTGAGCCTTCTTCCAATACGATGTGTGCCACACTTATTCTCACATCTTCTGAACCTTTCTAGATACAATAAAAGTAGAAACTATAGTATAGCATATTTAATAAAAACTTTAATACGCTATTTTAATATTTGCTATTGCTTCTAGAAACGACGCCAAATGAATTCCACAAATCAGCATTTGATTCTGCAATGCCATTTCTTATTGGGATAATCATCTTTATAATATTCCACGAACGTAAAAAAGCATTTGTATGTGCTGTTGGAATTTTAAACCGTTGTGAATAACTAACAGTGGAATTTAAATAATATTTGATTTTAGCTAGAGAAGAATACCCTTGCCAAAAAATTAATATGGATGATAGAACCAGGACGAGCAAGTTGGCGTATATTGTTGCACAGCGTTTCTGCGCTACAATCGGGAACAGAAACGGCGAATATTTGACGGTCTTCTGTACGTTTCACACTACCAAGAACCCATCAACCATCTACCATCTACCGGATGCCCGCTATGTCTTCTTAGTCATGTCCAGTGAACATAGGAGCCATCGAACACCACAATATCACATTCAGCAGATGCATACGCCCACACCATTTCGTTCGTCGACAGGTAGCTCGAGTTAGCGCAACACATATTGTAGACGGCGATCTTTATATTTATCCAGTCAATGCTAGGCTGATAGCGCTTCAAACATGGCATGCCTAGGATGATATCAATCATATCATCGAGGTCGAGTAGGATAAAATTGTCTTCACCTCGATAATCCTTAAACTTCATTACCAAGCGAATAACTTTCTTTGGCGTCTTCAATCCAGATACATTTGCTAAACGATATTCATTTCTCCTTTCACATTAGGCAGGCTAACATCATAACTTGAGCTCGAACAAAGTTGTTCGACTCACCACTGTCAATCAAAGCTCCAAGTTGTTTTTCAAAATTGTCTACACGACTTCTTGGACAATGAAAGTCGCATTTTGCCTGAAACTACTAACACTCATAGTGGAAACTGCATGTGCTTCATGCACGTTAAGGCCAGATTTCTGTGTATCCACAGCATCCACAGTACTCTTGTCGGGTTCAGCAGAGAGCCCCGCCCCTACTGATCGTTCCCGATTTTGCCATTGTGAGCATTTGAACAACGACATTTATAGCGTCCGCAGTTATCCGAACCGGCACCCTGTGTCTGTTACCGACCCGACAAAGCCACTCTGCAATTCCGAGCAATATCACCCGGCTTCTCACAATGGATACACTTTCCATCGTTGCGGGGACGCTCATTTGTAGGCGTGAAAAATGTACGAGATTCCCACTGGATCTGACCTGTCAATTGTACCAGTCGACTGACGTCTCTAAGAGGGAGCGGATTGCGATCCGCTACGCTCGTACTGGATCTAGTATAGAACATAAGGTCGGTGACCTTCGCTTAGCTTCCTTCTAGCAAAGAGCTACGGCAGCAGCCCCGCTGCAGGACGTGTCCTTAGCCAGCTTGACAGGTCGATACTGTAAGTATTTTCGTAGCATGACACTAATCGAAATGGACTGATGAAGCGAAGTAATAGCTTCAAGCTGTCCAAGCTTGAGACCGCACCGTCTGATAGGCTCCTAGTACCATGGAGTGCATAATCCAAAACATTATTTTTAGCCTTGATGACCTCGTCAATCTGCGCATTTGCTATTGCATCTCGCGCACGTATGATCACATATACAAGACTTAGCATAAATGAGTCCACGGCAACCTAGTTATTTATTTGCTCATTGATTGTATCAATTCGAGAGGCAACGATTTGCCAAGCACCCCCCACTTATCAGAAACACCACCCATCGCACAAAGCGGTACTTGAGGGTGACGCAAGCCATTGAGAAAAACGGTGTAAATCTAGTAAATTAATGAACCGAATTGTTCATACTAATCTCTACTAATTGCAACAACGAGCTCCATTCTGCAGGACGTTCCGCACGGAATCTTCTCATCACATCACCGACCACTCTGTTGGCATGTTCTGCTTGCCCATCGGTCTCTCAATGTACCATGGATATATTCAAGCGAGTGCCAAAAATTCGAGACAAAGTTTTTCAAAAGCCAATCGTGAATCGTGTATCACGATCAGATACGATGGCGTCTGGCAACCCGTGATTGCAAAAAACGTGATCAATGAAAAATCTAGCCAAACCTTCGGCATCGTTGGAATGATGAAATCACAACATGGGGTGATGCGATCCATCTTGCTGAGTTTGTCGACAAATTCGAGCACTCCGTTGTGATCGTCATCATTCTTGGGGAAAATGGAATACAAAGTATGGACCGGCTGACTTCCAAAAGCCAGAAAGAACAGAAGGATTCTGCAGTGACCGAGCGCTCTTTACGCGCTGACAGACATCGCATGCCTTCACGTGTCGTGAAACTTACTTGTACATGCGGGGTCTCCTAAATTGGGCATCGAAAGATTGGTAGGTCGTCTCATGGCCAAAGTGATCGACCATCGGCGTTTCATGCACCTCGTACACGATATGGTTCTTCAAATCATCGTCGTTGGGAACCACAATTCGTGGCTTGCAGCAATGTTGTGAAGTAGATCATCCTACAGTCATAACGGTGCATCCGTCAAGCAACCAGGGAGCTTTGCCATGAAGTTCTACATCACTCGATGAGAGTACATTGATGAAAAGATCACGCTGTTCATCCTCAACAAACGCTCGACGTATCATTTCAAATACATCGCTTATATGAGCTTGCTCAAAACCGGACGACGTGTCAATGCATCAGTCAGTACGTTCCGTTTCCCGATTTATACGCAACTATGGTGTTGTATTCTGCAAAGAATAACAACCAGCGACCCATCCGCTGTGAAAAGCAAGGAGACTGAACCGCATATCGCAGCCTTGCGTGATCCGTGAATACGACAAACGGCGTTGAACTTAAGACATGACCACATAACCTCATCAGGGCATACTTTATTGCCAGAGCTCCTTGTCGTAGACAGAATAGTTCTTTTCTGGTTTTAGTGGCATGACTCGATCGTGTCCTTTTGAGTCCTTTGCAATAGTGCACAACCGATCACAACATCAGAAGCGTCACAGCAAACGCTATACGGCTTCGTATCATCTGGTATAGCAAAAAAACATGGTGCTTCCACCGGACTGCGGTTGATCTTAGTAAAAGCTTCTTCACACTTCGATGGCCACTTCCATGGTACATCGTTCTTCAGCAAGTTTGATTGTGAGCAGACGAATTCCTGGAGCCACGCGAGAAGTGGGACAAGTCAATCCATTTCCTCAAACCCTTTTGATTCCGTGGCGTTGGCCACTTCACAATTGCTTTCAGGGTCTGCACGAACACCGTGTTCGCCGACATAACAGTCGAGGTTGGGTACACCGAAAATACTTTGCAAGATTTGCTTGCAACTAAGTGTTCACGCATACATCCCAGCACCGCACGGAAGTGCACTAAGTACCCTCTTTGGCAGATCTGCCACCTTCGACCTTCGAAGGTACATAAATATCGTTAAGATAGGTCGGTGCGAAGCGTCGCAGCGGTCGAAACAGATGGGAGACCAATCGAGTGAACGTTACTGGGGCATTGGATAGTACTTGTGGCATTACAAATGTATACTAACAGCCGTCAAAGGGGCGCCCCCTTCCTCGTCAAGGATTGGTAATATCCATCATCAAAATTGGAATGGGGTGGTAGGCCCATTACACAGTGTATGTGTTACACACTTAGTTACTAACTAACTAAATGTGCTCTACGCTAATTAGTAGGTGGTTACAATTAGGTACATTTATTTCTATTTTAGTTTAAGATTATGATTAGAATAAGTCACCTTCAATATATTCAGTCTTCATTCGATCTCGATACACGGTAGTGATTGAAGGGGCTTGTACGACAGCTATGCAAGAAGACCAAGCCTCAAGGTAAAGAAGCTAGCTCAGCACAAGAGTGCGTGAATCAGCTGTCCCGTTACACCTGGTAGCACTTTGTAGTCAATCCACCGCCGACATTGAAGATGTCCGATTCCAGATACCAGACAAACTTTCCACCCAAACGTCATTGTTGAATCACTCCAACTAACGGTATCTGTCTGATGCAGAATAGGCCATCGTCGGCAAGATTTATCGAATTTTGACCATCAGATTGCTACGTCACGACTAAGATGTGGTCAAGGAGCACGTTCGCTCCTTCATACTTATGAAGTCGATATTATTTCAAAAGTCTCGACGAAGGTCACAAATTCCCTTGCGTCGGAGCCGACCATCATGAAACACATGGTGCATCGTGCTGCCCTATTGCACTATCTACAAAGAGTAGTCGCCCCAAAACCGCCAGATAGTGCTGGTAAGCCCTAAGCCTCACTCACTCTGGTTTGTCGAGTTGGATGCAGCAACCACTGCTAGACAACTGCGAGAATCCTTGCAGCAAGGGTTGTTCGCGATGTCCAGCCTTGTGTGTCGTGCGAAGTTTGGACGTATGGTAAGCGTTTAGCCAACTTGAACTGCATTCCAAGCTACGAAAACTTCAAGTTCGAGCTAAATATTTTGAACTACCACAGATTGAGTTGACTGCCCACGCCGAGTACTTGAAGCTTCGTCAAAATCGTTAAGAACTAAAATCATATGCACAGCATGCTCGCTACTTGACATCGAGAATTGTCAACGAGCCAATTGACGTTTCAACACAAGGTGTAATGTTCATGGCGGGTTCGAATGACGGTTTGATCCGGAATCATCTGATCCGTGAGTATCCCAAGACTCTGAACGATGCTATCAATCGTGCGATTTAAAAAGAGTACACCATTAAGCAAGCCAAGTTAAACGGCTTCGTACTAAGGCAAGCGTCGAATCCACGGCGAAAGGGAGAGAGAGGAGGATGAGACTAATCCGTTAAGCGGAGGTCGTCTTGGGACCGCCGATAACGCGAGAACGATATCGTGATGGTCGCAAAGAATACGACTACAAGACTCCCACGTATCCTCGTTAGCTGGATAACTCAGCCATTTCACAAATAGCTCCTTCCGACCGCGGGCATTTTCTTCTGCCACCACGTTCTCTACACGGTAGTATCGGTGTCCCTGTCGATCAAATTGCCCAAAGAGGTCGTCCCTTCTGCTTCTACTGTGGCTACTCCACATTTTCGTAAGATTTGGAATTGCGATTGACAAGGTGGAGAAACTCTTTTCCGTGTTGAATCCGTCAATGATCGGTGCTTGATCGCGTGTCGAGGCCTGGACAACGCGTGAAGCATTCTCAAAGGGTCGTCTGCGATGTTCGCGATCTCTCATGGCATCATGAAAACTTGCCTGAGAATACAATCGAGAATTAAATTTGGCGAGCAGAGCAAGCTCTACAAATTCTTTCTCCTGCTGCGGCTGCTGCCGCTGATCCTGCCAAGCGACTTCACTCTGGTTCGTGTGGATATGCTTCCTGTAGATACTGCCTACGCAATCAGTAGACATCTGTTTCTTGTCAAATCTGACTCTCGCGACTGTTCGTTTGGTTCCAAAGTTTATGATGATGCTGAGGCGACGACGCCAAGGGGTACGAGTTTTGACCCTCGTGTGTCACACAAGATGTGCATGGTGTGATTACACCCAAACAAGAATACGGTACGGGGCTAGGTAGCCAGTAGTTATGGATGAATTTAGATTCTACCTATATATATTTAGTATATTTAGGAAAATCTTAACTTTTAAACTTAGGATAAAATAAATAAATAAAAATCAGGTAT
>NW_020190023.1:2201432-2201761 GCF_900000015.1 Plasmopara halstedii | reverse complement strand
CAATGTCGACGGCAAGTGGCTTTGGGGTTTCCACGCGACGACGAGCCGCATCAACGGCTTCTTATCGCGACGAATATGTTCTTAGAGGCGAAGGATTTCCGCCATACTCAGACGCGGGTCTGCGGGTGGAGTTTAAGGAACAGAGGGAGGCATCATAGTAATGACACCGGAACCTTCTTTGTTCGACCCGCTCGCATTCACCGTCGAGTCTATCGGCTCATCAACCATTTCTTTCCAGTCATTAAGTGGACAGTCGGCTGCTAGAGGATAATCGCTAATAGTAACTTCTATCGCAAGAGGCACAATTTCGCGGGAACGAGGGCCAGCGG
>NW_020190023.1:2200288-2201422 GCF_900000015.1 Plasmopara halstedii | reverse complement strand
TGTATACTCTTGGAAGTCAAGCTTCCTCTGTGCAAGGTGCCGTGTGCCCCGTCACAGAGGCTGTCTAGCCTGATGCTTTCTATATCTGAAACGGGGTTACACGTACCCTGGTAACTAGTGTGTGTGTCACACAAGATGTGCATGGTGTGACCACACCCAAACAAGAATACGGTATGTGGTAGGTATTAGATTTTTACTATATATATAGTATTTTTGGAAAAGCTAATCTTAAAAAAATTGGGATAAATAAATAAATAAAAGTCAGTTTTGGATTTTAAACCGAAGAGTCAATTAGCCTTAGGAAGGCGATAATTACTCTTGGATAAGCGGATTGCGATCCGCTAACTCATACTTGGTTCTTGTGAAGAACGAAAGGTTGGTGACCTAAAGTACGCTTCCTCAAGCGTTAAGCTGCGGCAGCCCCGCTGCAATATCAGGAAGTACTGATTTAGAGAGTAAAAAGTATTCACAGCATGTAACGGGGTTACACGAACCCTAATAACAAGGGTGTGTGCGTGTCACACGAGATGTGCATTATGTGACCACACACTCAAACAAGAATACAGGACGGGGCTAGGTAGCCAGTAGTTGGATGTATTTAGATTTTACTATATATATGGTTTTTAGAAAGATCTAAACTTTTAACATTAGGATAAAAATATAAATAAAAATCAATTTCGATTTTGAACTGAAGTGTTCAAAATCGAAACTGATTTTATTTATATTTAACACTTCAGTTCGTTTGCCTTGGTTAAGGCTTTTTAAGTACTTTTAGAGGCAGCGAATTGCTATCCGCTGCACTGCACTAGTTCTTGGTTCTTGTAAAGAACAAATGGTCGGTGACCTAAAGACGCTTCCTCAAGCGCAAAGCGACGGCAGCCCGCTGCACTTGGTAGCACTTGTAGTTAATCTACACCTGAGTCGTTTCGACTGATCCACTGTGAGGATGGAGGGATTCCCCTCTTTGCCCCAGGGCATGCAGGACGGGCTTAATAAGCTGATGTCCTTGCCTGGCCCTGAGAGCGAGCAACACCTTGTGGCTTAAGGCCCCGAGGCAATCGGTGCGCGTCTAGAGGCGTTTTCAAGTTACGAATTCGCGCTGCTAGAGCACCTGGAGCAGAAGTTGTCTGCATC
>NW_020190023.1:2200042-2200278 GCF_900000015.1 Plasmopara halstedii | reverse complement strand
CATCTCAAAGCTCGATGGTCGAGCGCGAGAATGGGCACTGATGTGCGGCACTTCGGTCGGAGCTGCGTTTCTCTCCTGGGCAGAGCTGAAATTGCAGCTCTCACGAATGTTCTCGCCGCCTAATCAGGCGTATTGCGTGCGATCGCATTTCCTTGCCGCCCGGCGGAGCAACAAGGATTTGGTGGGACTTTGTCCAAGAGTTGTGAACTCTCATTGCCGGGATGGCAGGAGATCCC
>NW_020190023.1:2160265-2200032 GCF_900000015.1 Plasmopara halstedii | reverse complement strand
GAACGAATGCACAGAACAATCATGGGTATGGCGAGAAGCATGCTGTTTGCCAGCAGCTACCACTACAATTCTGGGGCAACGTCGTGAAATGCGCAAGCTAATTCTAAACAGAAGCCCAACCAGATCGAATGCTGGAAGGACGTCACCAATTGAGGCTTTGACTGGCAGCACAGAAAACGTGGGAGACATAGCTGTATTCGGATCGCTATGCAGAGTGTTTGGAGACCCAGGGAAAGCAAGATGAGCTCTAAAGAAGCGTTCGGAGTCAGTTACCATCCTGGGGATTTCAAAAGAAATCAAAGGATACATACTTTAACTACATAACACGAACACGAAGAAGGTGATTGTCACCACTCACTTGAAGTCCATAGAGAGGTTCACGGAAGCCCGAAATGCAGAATTTCAAGCGAGAGCACAGAATGTGCTTCAAAATCAGGATGATGGAGGAGCAATGGTTGACCAACACCCATCAGAAGACAAGAAAATCGAAGTGGTAAGGAGGTCCACGTCAAACAAGGCTTCGAACAATAAGAGCAGTAAGAAACCTGCTGAGAGGATGATTACAAGACAAACTTCACAACAAAAGAGCAATGAGGAGACTGCCAATCTAGTGATCAACGATCCTAGAACCTACAATCAAGCAATGAAGAACAAGGATAAAGACCTATGGACTGTTGCGATTAAGTCCGAACTTGACTCATTAGAACAGAACGGCTTGTGGATACCAGTGATGAAGAGAGAAGACATGAAAATATAAAATACCATCTGGGTATCTAAAACCAAGACCTAACGCAAAGGTGGAATAGAAAGACACAAAGCAAGAATGGTTGCATGCGGAAATGAACAAGTCTTTGGTGAGGATTTCATGCTTACATATGCGCCTGTCATGGAAATGATCACTGCCAAAGTGATATTGGCAATGGCGCAACACTGGAAGGTACCAGCTAGACACGGAGATGTGCCTAATGCTTACGTTAAAACATCCGCCGAAGAGGAATTCTTCATTTATATCAAGATCCCACAAGGGGTGGAGATACGGGATCAAGTATTGAAGGAGTTGGGCGTGAATTTTGTAAATGAAATCGTATTGCTACTACTTCAAAGCCTTTACGGCTTGAAACAAGCCTGTAGATTATGGAATCGGTACTTAGTACAATATTGATCGATTTAGGATTGAAACAATCGATTGTTGAACCATTTTGTTCTATAAGAAGGATGATCGTGGAATATTACTCGTTGGAATATACGTGGATGATTTATTGGTCACTGGGACCAATGGCGACTTAGTGAACGAGCTGTTTAATTCACTGAAAAGCTTACAAATCGAGGACATGGGAGAGGCTAACAAGTTCTAGGGAATGAGAATCATCACACGAAGAAGATTATTTTCTTGATCAAGAAAACCATAATGATGACCTTTTAAACCAATATGAAATGAATGACGCAAAAGTTACAAGAATTCCAATTGATTCTGGACATTTAAATGACGAATCCAGCCCTAATTGCACGATCCAAAAAATTTCAGGTCACTAGCGGGGAGTTTGATGTGGATTTCGCTTTGCACGCGTCCAGACTTGTCATTTTCCGTTCATAAGATGACGAGAAATACCCATGATCCGAGGGAACAAGACTTACAACTTGGTAAAAGAATTCTACGACATTTAAAGGAAACAAAATGTTTGAAGTTGAAGATGAGAAATCAAGAGCGAACTGAAGGCTTACCTAATGGTTTTATCACCGGCTACAGCGATGCAGACTTCGCTGCAGACACTGAGGACCGCAAATCCATGATTAAAGGAGTGATCTCTGTAGGAGGGTGTAATGTCGGATGGATATGTCGAAATCAGGCATCAGTGTCGCAATCAACGGCAGAGTCTGAATTCATAGCGGCATCGGTCGTAACAACCAAATAACATGGGCTTTACAATATTTTGGATGGAGTTGGCATTCAAGGGATTCATAAATGGTTACTCTTTGCCGATAACCAAGCAGCTATATTGCACTTGAAAGGAGAAAGTTCGACTTCTAAACTCAAGCATGTCGATATACGCTATAAATATGTACGAGAACGTATCAGAAACGGAATGTTGGAGGTGAAATACGTACAGAGTGAAAAAAAAACTGAAAGCCGATTTGATGACAAAGGCTTTGTCGGCGACTAAACTTGAGGACTCCGCGCGCTTTGTGGTCTCGTGGACGATGTACAGCACACCGAAGGAGTGTTGGAACAAGTTAAGTCTTCACCTAAGTAAGCCAGGAGGAGTTATGAAACTCCCAACCATTTGCATAATTACATAGCTACAAGCAGAATACATTCACTTGAAAACTTACCTTTAAACCACCAGGTCCTTCCTTCCTATCTGTCATTTACAGCACTTTGTGCAGAATTAGCATATCGGGCCACCGATTTAGTTTAACATTATCATGGTCCAAGCGACAACAGTATAATCTGTGCACATACCGTAACAAAGAGCGTGATCTGTGCATAACCATCGTGCTGCTCTACAAGCTAGTTGAAATAAAACAAAAAGCTGCGCTCATTCATCGCTTAATGCTTGCCTTTCCGAAATTCATAACGTGACGTTAGCGTCAAGACGTGCACTAGTCCCCACCTTCAGGCGGTGCTGTTCACAGACCTACTCATACCCATGTAAAACCTGAACAAAGGCTGGCTCAGCTTGTTAGTGTGTAGTGTGCTGCGCTGCTCAAACTTTTCTCTCGCTTTGAATAGGAAGAGAAAGATGATGGTGCAGCGGGGCTGCCGTAGCTTGCGCTTTGAGAAAGCGTAATTTAGGTCACCGTCCTCTCCATCTATACTCAGAACAAGTACGAGTTTAGCGGATCGCCATGAGTAATTATAGCCCTAACCCGAGTCTAATTAACTCTTCGGTTTAAATTCAAAACTGACTTTATTTTTATCTACAGCAAAGCCGCCAATTATTACATGCATAGATTTTCCTAAATATGTATAGTAAAATACATGTATAAACTACTGCATAGATTTTCCTAAATGTGTATAGTAAAATCTAAATACATATATAACTACTGGCTATCCATCCCCGTACCGTATTCTTGTTTGGGTGTGGTCACACATGCCTATCTGGTGTGACACACACCCCTGTTACCAGGTATGTGTAACCCCGTTACAGATGGTAAGCTAAGGCGCCCACGACGCCAGGGCAATCGTGCCGAAGTGGGCCATCAACTTGAGTTATTGATGCAATGGTGACGTTTTCACGCTATCAGGTACTGGTTAACTCATGTAAACACACCGGCCCACAATCCTTTTTCACATGTAGGTGTTGATCGTCGACCAGTGGCGGTTGAGGGCGACCCTCATGTAACCGGCTCTCATGCATGTTTGAGCGTCGACTATCTCCGTGGGTCAGAATGTCGTCGAATGTGGGCATACGTCGCCCTTGGCACGCTCGCGGAGCTGTGCACTCGGAAATGTTCTGTTCGAGACATCTAAGGTAAAGCCACTGGGACTTGCTTTGTCTTTAAGTGTGTTTCACATTCGAGTAGCACATGAAGGCCAGGTTGTAATACGGCTTCAGAAAGCTCAAGATGAATTTACTTTTTCGGTCGAAGTATAGCTCAGTACTTTGCGGGTTCGACCGTAAAGGGTTCATTGCAGCGGCAACTTTGTCTTGCAGACTGGTTGGCCAACACGTCTAATTATAGCCTGTCGCCCACAAAAAACATATGTATATTGTCTGCCTTTGGCATCTGCATTCTGCTTCTGTGTATCATAGCTTCCAGTTTAGTATCGGTCAATTGGCGCATAACGCTCAATATCTTCGAGTGTCGCAACGAAGTGCAGCCAGGCTGACATCAGCAAACTGAGCACTACTGAAATCTACTCTCCTTCCTGGACCGGAATCTCTTTGTGTAGGTGTCTAGAACACGGATGTCGTAAACCCAGGCTCTAAAGTAAAATGGATGTGTATACCAATATTGAACTTGTACGCAAAGAAAGAATGCAAGTCGCTCCAGCATCGCAGTTGTTCCGTGCAAATACTTCGGAGGGATCCTTCACCGCGCAATGAGCGTGTCGTGTCTGGCTACCTGCTTGCGAATGGGCAGAGGTCGATATGTTTAAACTTGTGTATGTTTCTTTGAAGAAAGCTCGCGACACTTGAAACTTATACGCGGATCTCGATCCGACATAATGACAATCCGTAAGCCGTCATAGCAGGAAAAGAACAGTTGCGATATACTTTAACTGGTAACGACTTTGTTGACAGCAACATGGTGTATTTGCCCAAACGATCCACAGAGACCACATTGTCGGAATCATCGGAAGATACTCTACAAAGATTAGAGACAGAGTCTAAACAAATGATTTTGGCCTAGTCGACAGGTTTGCCATGGTGCTGAAACATACGGCAAGGAATCTTACTTGTTGACACGCTGCACACATACGAACACAAGCGTCTCCATGTTTGTACATGTAAACAATCTAGTTATAAGATTTTAAGCGAGGCGGTCTCCCATGGGTTAGCCTCAAGCATTATGTAAATTTGACGTCTTCATCATGACCTCATGCTGTGTATCAACGGGTCAAGACTGGAATACGGCAAGCCTTGAGACAAGGGCAGCGATGTACATTCAACCTCAAAACACTTCTTTTTTTTTCAAAGTTCTGAATAACATATTACCTACTGAATCTGACGTGTATGTGCATCCTCGGTGCGTGATGTCACCCAGTATGTATCAATTTGCATTTCGGGCGGCGCGAAAACACAGCAGCCACAACATTTCTCCAATCAGGCCATCAAAGTTACTAAAAAAGTAGAATCACCATTTTCTACTCACTACAAAGGTGTGGCAAAGATGTCGCCATGCGTGATGACGCACAAAAATATGAGTCATTTTGGCATAACGCACAGCAGGTGTATACTCAGCTTGACATTAGCATATCTTATAGAGAGGTGCTCTTCATAATGAATTTAATACTATCATCTACCGCTTCAAGATAGTCAGCTATAACCAAAATGAGTCTATGGACACCAGTTTGCAGTCAAGCACAGCCAGCCAGGATATCACCCGAGGGCATAAATTGGCCGGATTGGGTTTAAAATTACCAGAATAAGGTCACACATAATTTCCTCTGCAATTGGTTGCCTTTAAAATAATCTTTTGGACGATTGGCGAGAGGCCGGGTGGTTTTGTCAGCATAGCTCACACTCTACTTGTGCAAATATCTCGTCAGACCAAGAATACTGCATGATACACCCGACCATGCGCATGCAACATGCAACATGCATAATTCGCCACTCGCCGTTAGTTTCTTAAGCAAAACGCCAGCTCTCAATAAAAAAATTTGCTTCGTCGTTGCGGTGGGTGACCGCGTCTTTTTAGCTGGAGGATGAAGTCAGTAGGTGCGCCAGGTCATAAGCGGCAACATTGCGAGGGGAACCTTGCTAAAGCGAGATCCTAAAATTCCGTGACCCCCCCCTTGAAAATATTAGATGATAGTTACAGCCCTGGAGAACATACCGCTCACTCTTGTTCGACGCGAAAGTGGACAAACCCTTACCCATTTACCTTGCTGTTGCTTTCTCTCCAGAGTTTTCTTAGTATTGGCGGCGCACCGTCTCGCTATGACGACCTCTACGTGCGTCCGATACAGACATGGGACTATTCCAGGATTCACTTGCCAATCTGCATAATCCGACCGTTGACCTGAGGCGCTTGAGCGGATCGTAACCGCAGATCCAAATATTGCTCAGCGACGAAATATTTAGGACAAATATGTCTCAACTGTCGGTTCCACATGTGAGTGGCTGGTGAGAGCGGTGCCGTGGTAAGGCTTCGGTACGCCCACCTTAGTGTCGCTTAATCATTGTTGGATACAACCAAAAGAGGTCAAATGTATCAAGAACATTGGTTAGTCATATAAAAGGCAGATCGCGCACTTATCGATAAATCCACAGCACTTGTATCAGCCATATTCGAATGTGTTTCGTTTGATTCTGTTGCTGTAGCAAATTCTGACTGATAGCCGTATTGTCGCATATATGATGCGTGACGCAAAATGAAACTGTTGATTTTGGCGCAGAGTGTAGTTAGGTTCACATCAGCTAGCTAAACTGTATCGCCGACTCCTCAACAATATCGGAGACATTTTTGGCGGTGTCAGAAGGACACAGAAGTTCATCGCCCAATATTTATATATCAGGTAAACAGCCTATTGAGAGCATTGATGCAGGTGCTTCACACAAGTGCTTCGGAGATATCTCCCACCACGCGCTTTACACGTTTCGTCCGCCCATCAGTCTGGGAATAGTAAGCAGCGGGTATGTCCAGCCTGCTCTTAAGCTTAGCCAATGGTTTGCTGTTGAGCGTATTTTAGTCCGAAATAATGGCATCGCCAAGTTAAGGTCGACAAAGCGTTAGTCAAGGAGCAGCTTGACTGCAATGCCTCGGGTGATGACATGCACTATCGAGCTCAGATGGTGCACAAAGATCATAGAAACGGTGTTGTCAGGCGTGCTGTTCGTGAACAAAGTATGGTTGTTGCTGACGGGTGCCAGTATTCTGCCAGAATCGACGAAATAACCATGAATACCGATCCAGCGACATGTTTCATACGTGCGCACAAATGTGCAGAGTAACTTGTTCATTTTGAGTACCAGTACATAGCTCTCACCAAACCATATGTCTCTTAAGAGGATTGTCTAATTATGTGCCTCATCTATATTCCCGCGCCCGAGTCCCTTCTTATAGATCCTATCAACACATTGAGGATGAAATGAATCAGGGCTGTGATACGGCGAGCCCTGAAACAAGAAATAGCGATGAAAACGCGCTTGTAAACGCTTGATAGACATACATATTGTTCACCAGATATTACTATAAAACACATATTGTCTGACCGGTATGCCTTAAATATCGCCTCGCCACTGCTGGGCGATGACATTTTGATATACGAAACTGGTCGACGCGAAAGCGTATCAATCACCACATTAGTTGGACCCGGCTTGTATCGTACCTTGAATATAATCTCGAGAAAGGAGGAGAGCCATTTTGTCATTTTCTGCATGAGATGTGGTGACAACGTCGCTACGCATAACGGTGCATGACCTCAATATATCACAAATGCCTTCAAGCTCAATTTGTTTGCTACGCTTGACAAGAGCATACTTCATTGAAAATACTTTGTTATGTGCTAGATAGAGTTTCTCAGTTACTTCAAGCTGGCGGTATTCAAACGCAATAACACGTTCGTGCGTGCTTATTGACATATGCTTGAAGTAAAGCCCAGCCTATGATAATTGAAGCTGAAGCACCACAGATTACACGGAATGATCGATTTGTACTCGGAAAACCGATAAGTGGAGCACATAGAAGGCTTTCTTTCACAGTCTTTATTGTTACCGCTTACTCAAGTGACAATTAATTCCAAGGTGGTTCAGAAGAAGCCATATCGGCGTAATAAGCCTTCTAATTGAGCAAGTAGTCGGCCAGGCCACTCCAGGCCGCCTATTCACATCCTGTTTGAGTAAATCACCGGCCACTCCATAACGGCATCCGGAATTTTCAAAGTTTGCCTGTGGATCACACTGTTCAATGATGTATCTTGAAAAGTGAGACTCTGCGTTTAGTACATATTTTGTCCATATTTAGAAACGGCTAGCTGTGACTTGTACTCTATGCAAGTACCTTTGATTTGGCAAGCTATGTTTGTTTAGACTAGATTTGCTTTTCTTGACTGTAGACCAATAACTATTCGCGAAATAGTTCAGTTTATATGCACGATGAAGTCTAAAGGGCTGTGACACCAGACTGATGAACTTTGCCGGTGTGTTGAACAGCCTCTGGGTCATTATATACCACTTCCAACCATCCCGCAAGACCACTAGAGTGAGTGGATTCATATTGTCTCTCATAAGCGGTAGATACCATCCATTAACGAGGACAAGAGTACTCATCTGACCATGCTGTTCTGCAGACCAGAAGTTTCTAGATATACGCGTATTCACCGAAGCGTTGTGTGTATTGAACTTGTTCCAAGCATGTACAATTTGTATAAAACTAGTCCCTGCTTTAAAGCTATTGCGCTATAACCATGCCAAAAGCGTAATATAAGTGTGCAGTCATTATTTGAGATCTCATCAAAGATTATTAGGAGACGGTGCGTGGGAGTCTATTTTTTCATCACCGAGTTGATCGATGGCTAGCGATCATTGAACCAATAGACATCTAAGATGACATTAATTCTCTTGCTCGACGTAACAGCCTTTCAAGTTGTCAAAGTCCAATACTGTACAAGACGGTTAAACAAACCGTTTAATTCATGCATTTCTGCGCCCCAGGCCGCGCGGTAAAGCTCTCCGTATTTGGTATATCTGCTACCTCGTTATACTGCCACCACTGCCTTCATAAATTGTTATAGAAATAAACGTCTTTGTTACAAGTACCTAGAAGTTTACAATAATACTTGATCAAAGAGCAATCAGAAAAGGTGGGTGAAAATCTAACATTATGCTTTTGAAGCTTAAAGCTCCATAATGTTTAATTAAAAAATTCTCGCATAAAGTAAGCGGTAAACTTACCCGGGTTATCCCTCGTCGTACGGTTTGAACTACGCTCCTCAACGTATCAGCCCGTCCCACGTCACAAAAAAAACTGAAGCGTTGATGCTGACAACCCAAACCCTGTTTATCTCTTTCAGATAGAATTGCTTTTTCTGAACAAAACTATTCGACCTCAATCTCCACAAGGTACAACAAGCCCAGCTCTTTTGCCAGTGTGCCGCCTTGCGCAATTAAGGACTTGGCATTTCGACGCAGAAGTTCGCCGGTCGACCCTACCCGAGAGACTTAATTTTTGCACCTCTTATCCTGATGAGTAGGGGACACGCACTTTATAAATGTTTCGCACTGTCATTGATATAATAGCGGCAATAATTCAGCGCTGATTGCCAGCCAAAGATCTTCCAACTTGGCTGAGGTCCATTGCATCTGTTGCACTCAAAATGCCATAACCCCCGCGCTGTAACCAGCTATCTGGATTGGGAAGTCCAGCGCATCCTCGAATTAGATACGATCAACGAGGTTGTCACGGGTTACACGTATCCTGGTATAAAGATTTGGGTCACACAAGATGGTGTGACTACACAATGGTGTGGCTACACCTTAACAAGAAGCTACTACGTGGCAGGACTGCAACTTGTTATGCACTTTCATTATTTTTACCATTTAGTTAGATAAACGTATAGATTTAGATATCAGCGGCTCTGCCGCAAATAAAACAAAAGAAATACATTTTGGATTTTGAGCGGAACAGTGTGTTTGCCCTGACTTAACGTTGTAGTTACACTAAAAGTTAGAGGTTTCGATTCGGATCCGCTACACTCATGCCGGTTTTAGTATAGAACGTAAGGTCGATGACGTTAGCTTAATTCCCGTAAGCAAAGAGCTACGGTAGCTTCGCTGCACTTGGTAGCACTTCTAGTCAATTTATACCTAAGTCGTGACAACTCATCCTCGGTGATGATGGAGCGAATCTCCTATTCGCCCCAGGGCATGCAAGACCGGCATAAAAAAGCTGATGTCTCTTCTTGGCCGAGGGCGTGCAACACTTTGCCTTGCAAGGAACTGAAGCGATAAGCGCGTGCCTAGAGGCGTTTCCGAGCTATGAAAATGCTCTGCTAGAGCACTCGAAGCAGAGGATTCTAGCGGTGACTGTGTCAATGTCGCCACCGTCAACGACGGATGACTCCTCCTGACTCAAGCCACTCATGGCGAGCGTTAAGACCTTCAGGGGTATGGATAAAAAGAATTCTCTATTTTGGGTGAGAGAGACCGAGATGACTGTGGCATCCGCAATGCTTCAAAATGAGAAACAGCGAGTGGTGTTAGCTACCTCCAAGCTCGGTGGTCGAGCGCAAGAGTGAGCACTGACGTGCGGTACTTCGGTTAAAGCGGCGGTTCTCTTCTGGATAAAGCCGAAGCGCTAGCTTTTGCGAGTGTTCTCGACGCCTAATCAGGCATATCGCGTGCGATCGCATTTCCTTGCCGCCTGATAGAACAATAAGGAATTGGTAGACTTTGTCCAAGAGTTGCGTACTCTTGTTGCCGGGATGGCAGCCGATCCTCTCCCCGAGGCGGTCAGTGGAGTCACAGTAACCTTCGGACTCGTTGCAACCTGCGCAAGTCACTTGAAGGCTCATCAAACCGACGTCCCGTTTCTCACCAGTCTGGTTTGTCGAAGGAAAACGACAAAACTCAGTAGGGCACTGGACGCCCTAGTGGGAAGAATTGAGTTCTGTTGAGCCTCAAAGAGGTGGAGCAGCAGAGCCCAGCCTCGAAAAGCTCTGTGCTTCTGAACACGGAACGTGTATGCAAGCCGGGCATGCTGGTCGTGAAAGCGACCGATAAAGGCTTTGAAAAGCCATGGAGGATCCTTTTTGACTCCGGGGCGTCGGGCGACTATCGTTGCCCCACGATAGGAATAAGTCGGCTGTATAGTGAGGCACTAAAAACGACAATTCACTTAGCGAAGGGGACATATGAAACGGTTCCGAGGGTCTCTGTGGATCTCGGTGTCAAGTTTCTTGGCTTTGATAGCGCGTAACGCTATTTAGTATTAGACTTGGAATCAAGGTTTAACCTCATCCTTAGTATGATAGATTGGAACCCCATGATTCATGGATTGATTGGAGGTTAAAGACCTTGGGCGCCACGCGCACGTCTTCCGATGGAGCTTTGGTGAGTCATGAACCCACCTCTGCCACAAAGCAAAGCGCTATTAGCGCAGACACTGGACCAGGACGGTCAACATGCTAGAGATCGGAGTGTCCGAGTTGTCTAACACTAAGGACGTATCGGACAAGACCCCTGAACGTGGCTCGCGAGCTGAACGTCGAGTAGCACGGTACCCACTGAGCGCTGCTCAAGTATCGGAGCAGTCGCTGCATGCCTTACGTGGCATCGTCCGCCAAGAACCGAGGCATCGAGGGCGAGGCTTCAGTGATGCATGTAGGGTGTCACGTAACCCATTTAGCACCGATCTCGATTCAAAGCAGTTGCTGTATACCAAGAGTGGCATGGTCGGACGAGGTCCGAGGCATTTTGGGCAGTTCCCTTCAGATGCGCGTGAAGTGGCGTTATCCACTGGACGAAGACTGCAAAGCTAGCAGATCTTCGTCGGATGTTGTTAATAACATCAGGGCTCCGATGAAGCAGGAAGTGGGGCTCATACTGAACGACGCGGAGTGCTGCTGACTGCGTGTTCACACCGGTCTCGTACAAACAAAAAACCTCTGTGAAGAGGCAGCGGCAACGTCGTTTATTATCTGCAAGACGCAGGGCGTCGACCTTGACCCAGTTTGTGTCTACTGTAGACAATAGCGCACAGCCTTACAGCCTCGTCAACGGTATGATAGAGAAGGAAAACGGTGACGTCATCCTTGAGGCGTTTCTTGCGGTGGATGCTCTTCTTGGGCTGGACCTGATGTCCTTCAAAAAGTTCGGCAGTGCCTTAAAGGCAGGCAAATTAGCAGAAGTGGTCATTACACGACTGGACGGAGAGATCAACTTATCGTCGCTTCTGGTTGAAGCTCTTCTGGAGGACATCAAGAGGGGGCAGAACGCACGAAGTGGATCTTCAAAGAATCCCTCGGATCTGAACTATCTCGCTTCTAGTTGAAGCTGTCCTGGACGACATCAAGAGGGTGCTAAACGCACGAAATGAATCTTCGAGCCTAAGGAATCCCTCGGATGCTTACTACCTTTTGGTAAAGATATTTCAAGACGTCGTCTCTAAAGACCTGCCGTCGTCCTACCTCCGGACCGAGAGGTGTGATTCATGAGATCGACCTGGTTTTAAGAGCCAAATATTGCGTAGCATGCCAGTGACCCCAGCCCAAGGAGCAATGTGACGTCATTGACGTCTTTTTCATGCGAAGCACGACACAGGAATGATGCATGAGAATAAGTCTCCCTATTCGGCACCCATGTTTTGTTCCCGGAAATCTAACGCCAAGTGGCATATCGTTCACGCTTACACTACCACCATTCCGGTACAAACGCCGATATCGAGAAAGGATGTTCTCCAGAACAATATCGTTGGCTGTACAAAGTACAGCACACTTGACATGGTCGATGGGTATTGCCAATTGCTCATGAGAGCGAGTAATATTCTGCTGACAGCGGTGAGTACACCCCCGAGCGGCATGCTCTGGGAATGGCTGGTGATGCCCCGACGGCTGTCAAATGCAACAGCAACATTAAATCGTCTTTGGTCACAGTTATTCAGATCCCACCGAGCGTATGCACAGACATACTTAGACGACATCGTCGTCCACAGTCGTGCGGGGCTCATGAGGACAGATGAGGAAAACGCCATCGTCCATCTAACAGCGGTGCTCGAGTGCATGCGCACGAAAATCTGTTTGCTAATGCCGATCAGTGCATCTTCGGTGCGGAAGAAATCCCTTTTTAGGGGTTTCATTGGGAAGCGTGGACTCTGAGCGGAACCCGCTAAGGTCAAGGCCATTGTGGACCGGCCGGTTCCAAAGAACAAAAAGAACTTGCGCAAGTGGCTTGGCCTCGCCAAATATTTGCACAAGTATAGCGCGAGTTATGCGGAAATGGCACGCACATTATCGAATCTCCTCAAGAAGGGTGCGGAATGGTGAGCATCGGGAGGCTCTTGATGGGGTCAAAGACATTCTCCTTCACGCACCAATACTCGCATTGCCAGATCCCGATCGTCCTTTTAGTATCGTCTGTGATGGTGTGGACTTTGTCATTAGCTGTGCACTGCTGCAAGCAGACACCGAGAGGCGAGATAGAATGATCGCGATCGAGTCTCGCCAGCTCAAGGCTGCAGAGAAGAACAACCTAGTCTACAACAAGGAAGTAGTTGCGAGGAAGTACGCACTTGTCAAGTTCAGGGTGCACCTGCTTGGCTCAATGCCGTTTGTGATCTACACAGATCTTGCGTCACAACGCATTGCGACTCAGTCGCCTCATCTCTCGCTGAGCAGGGCCAGGTCGCTCTCCAACTTTGTAAGATATTACTTTGAGGTGAATTATAAGTCAGGGAACCAGAATGCTCTGGCTGATGCGTCACACAGACCGGACTATGAGCTTGCTCATGTCACGACCGTGGCGTCGCCAGCGACGGATTTAATCCGCGCCGCATACGCGGTTGATAGTATGTGCGTAGCGCTGCTACAAGCTCTCTGGAACAAGGTGCTTGAAAATTCAACCAAGAAATTGTCGGCGCGTTAACGCGCACGGTTGCACCGATATTCGTTGAGTAACGGGTTGCTGTATTATCACAGATTCGATAGATACGCCACGAATTGGGGTTCCTCATGATGAAAATTAGAATTATCGTATCCTCTTTGAGAACCACGACACCCCACTCAGTGGCTATCTCGGTCGTGAAAAGACCTACAGCTCTGTGAGTTGCCACTACTGGTGACCCAAGCTGTACAAACGAATGAGCACCGCTGTGCGCACGTGTGAGACGTGTCAATAAGCGAATCCCTCTCCGAATGCGGAAGCACCGCTAGCCACTTGACGGTACCCTCCGGGTGTTGGGAGTCCATGAGTTTGGACTTTGTGTTTGGACTGCCGAAAAACTCGGCGAGCAACGGGTCTCGTGGTCTTCGACCGTTTGAGCAAGATGGCTCATTTGCGGCGGTACCGGATATCATCTACAGTGTCGGTACAGCGACGCTGTTTGTCGATCGTGTCTTTTGACAACATGGAATCCCGAAGTCAATAGCCTCTGACCGGTAGCCACGCTTCACTGGGAATTTTCGGTCGACAATTTTCAGGGTGCTGGGCACCAAGTTGACTACGTCAACAGCGGACCATCCGCAGACCGACAGTCACTTGAATTGCGCCATTGAAGACGTTCTCCGCAGCGTCTGCCCTGAGACTTCAGCGCTGAAACACCATGCTACCACTTGTGCAGTGCGCTCTGAGCAATGCATTGTCGACTACGCGCTGTTCTACGGGAATGAGCTTGTTAATCCTCGCGTCTCGCCGACGCCGCTATCCCATGGCTCAGGGCTTGGTTAGGAGGAAAAGCCCAACGGCTAGCTGATGTCAGCCCCCTCACTTTCAATAAAGAAGTCAATAACTTTCCTGTTTACTAGACTGAGTGTCTTCTGACACGTTCGCGATGCGATGGCTGAAAGCTAAGGCCTGCAGAAAGAATATGCAGACGGAAAAAGCAAAAGGAATGTTGAAAACATTGAGGTTGGAGATCTGGTTTAATAAAATTAAAAAAAAACTTCCTACACGTGCCGTTTATACTGTCCTTAAGACAATGCTCTGTCCACCGTTCATTGGACCTTTTAATGTCGTGACCAAGCGAGGCCTTGTGTATACCAAACCTTCCGATAAGGATGCGCACTCACCCGAAGTTTTATGTGGGCTTGCTTAAGCCGTACCGGGATCCGGCGCTTAAAGGTGCTCGGTTACCCAAAAGCTGTATCAGCAGCTGGTTTTGGGCACGGCGTGCAACGATCTCGTTTTCAACGGCGCCAGGCGTTCCACCGTCGCACGAAGTGACGCATTCGTCTGCTTGACGGTTAGGAGCCGCTCCGACAGAGCGTAATATTAGGTAGTCGGTGCACAAAGTGCTCCAGGCTCTCGAGGCCTTCCGCGAAGCGGTATGCGACCTCAGCATGATGTTCAGTGGAGATCCAATAGCGACGAACTTTGTCCTCAGGAGCTCATAGAGCACCGCGAGCCACCGTGCGGCGATCGGCCAAGTCGTCATCGCCTGCAGCCGTCTCTTTTCTACGAGAACGATGGCGCCCACTATCAAGTGAAACGCCTTGTGGGTCAACGTCACGTTGACAGGGCAAAACCTAGTATCTTGGGAAGTCGTGAGGATACCCAAACTCCGAGATCTAGTGGGAGTTTGAGGTGCCACATTTTAGACGCTTATGGTCAAAGGAATCATGACGTTCCGCGTCGTTGTACCCCCCGCATATCGGCATTAGCCGGGGAAACCGAAAGGCCAAGAGTTGAGCTCAAGCTATAGCTCTGAGCTGCTGTGGTCGTAGACTCACCCGTGTGAGAGACCACAGTCCTCGCGGGTTGCGTGATGGATTATCCCATACGTCTCATGGCGACAATACGAAGAAAGTCGGCGATGAGCCTTGAGTTTGGCAAACTCGAGTCGAAGATGACGTTCCATGCGCACGTCCACTTACTTGTGGCCCCGCTGTAATTTAGACAGTGAGGAAAGTTCCCGGTGCCGCTGCACTCATCGCTAAAAGAGCTCTACGTCATCTGCAGCGTGTTTGCCAGACAGGAATAGTCCATATTGTGGTTGCAGGAGCGCCTCCTATCTGAGCTCGAAGTCGAGTGCGGTACCGATCCATTGGGATTTCTTGAGGTACCAAGAAGCAAGCTCGAAGAGCTTTTCATCGCTCAAGTTCAGCTTGTGTAGTGGCCGGGGACCCGACTACGTATGCGCCAAACGATCGAGTGAGCGCGTCTTTCGCTTCAGTAGCGGGACCCGCCGAACTTTCACACGATGGCCTAGGACTGACTGTGAATTCGAGCGCATGAGAGCCGCCCTCAAACTGCTGCTCCTGTGCCTCGTCAAGGCGATTAGTAATGACATCTCTTCACCCAGAAGTCGAGAGGTCGGGAACCGGACTCGGTGTCCGCAACGTTCGTGCAGGGCTCACGTCGCACTTATAGTCGACTTTCTCCGATTCCTCGACGAGAAATTTCGTCGCCCATGGCGAGCGCGGGGTGTGGCACCCGGTTGCCGAGGGCTTGGGATGTGCTTCCCGTGAAGCCGCGGACGTTCTGGCCGGAATTGCACCGCGTGCAGAAGACGAAGACCCGTGGGCGCTATCGAAACCAGCAAGGCTGGGTGTTTTGCGTGTCATAGATACAGGGATCATCGAGAAAAGAATGCGTGAAGAAGGTCCTGGGAACCTAAAGGCGTCTTAAACACGCGAGCCTCGCACGAGTCGACAGATAAATATGAATTGTGGGTACTCACAGTTTTAATGGGGGTGAGTGTAACGGGTTTAAAGTACCCTAGTATAGAAATTGGGTCACGCAAAATGGTGCGACCACACAATGGTGTGGCTACACCTTAACAGAAGCCACGACGTGGCGGGACTGTCACTAGTTATGCAAAGTAATCCGGCTTTACTATACAATAAGGAAAAACTATAGATTTAGATATAGGCGGCTCTGCCGCGAATAAAACAAAACAAATACAGTTTGGATTTTGAATGAAATAGTGTATTTGCCTCGTGTTAAAGTTTGGGTACTCTTATAGTTAGCGGATTGCGATCCGCTACACTCCTACTGGTTCTAGTATGGAACGTAAGGTCGATGATGTTAGCTTAGCTTCTTGTAAGCAAAGAGCTACGGCAGCTTCACTGCAGAGGTTGAGTTCACTGTGAACGCTTTTCCACTACAAAGATAGTAATCGTCACTTTTCGAAAGAGGGTCTGCTGCTATTCTGGCAAGGTGGAATCACATTCACGTCAGCCCTTATTTGAGACTATATTCGTTGAGCTTACAAACCTGTGAGATAGTCTTTGAAATCTATCATGATACTCAAGATGACAACGTGAGCTCATTAAGCGTACTAAAGCTGAGTATCATTCTGTATTGAAAAGCTGCTTATGTTGCGGTGATATGAATTAGGCTGCAGTGTAGAATGTTTATTTACCGTCTTCAATGCAGAGTTCCCTGACTTTTTATAAATATACTTCACGAACACTTTGCGTTACTTAGTGACAAGGAGTGACATTCTGCTCTTTTAAATATGATCAAAGCTAAGCAGTTTGTCGAGTTTGGGTGCGTCAAAGACAGAGATGATTGCTGTGATATGAAACATTTAACGCATGTTGAATCAATAACAGCAAGAAAATTGTTGCAATCGGGAAAAACTATGAGGCTCACGTACGCGAAATGGGCGCTGCGTCCGCTCCAAAAGACCCTGTGCTCTTTCTTAAACCTACGACAAGGTAATTAATAGACAATGAAGAATATATATTCCGAAATAGAAAAGTTGTTTGACGGTCGAGTAGCTACGTATGCAATGGTAGCAGTGTGTTGCTTCCTCCAGGAATTGGCGAAGTGCACCATGAAGTCGAACTTGGCGTGCGTGTACTTTTAAGATCTTAAATCTGTTCGGTTGTTGACATGCTGAGGAGCCTGAATCTCTATGTCAGGTGATCATCGGCAAGGGTGGAAAGGATATCACTGAGAATTCTAGTATGGATCACGTCGCCGGCTATGTATGCTCAGATTTGTAATGGGTAAATTTGCCCTAAGTGGTACCTAAATTTCATTGAAACGACTGTTGCCAGGCCTTGGCAGTCGACATGACGGCACGTGATTTACAGGCCAAGGCAAAAAAAGCAGGACTACCGTGGACGCATGCCAAGGGTTTCGACACCTTCACGCCGATCAGCAATTTTATTCCAAAATCGGCTGTGCCGTCGCCTCAGGATCTTAACATCTGGCTCATGGTGGACGATGAGTTGCGACAAAAAGGCAACACTGGTGATATGATACACAGCATCCCATTTTTAATTTCTTACGTGAGCCGCATTATGATGCTGGAAGAAGGGGACCTGCTCATTACTGGCACCCCGGAAGGAGTTGGACCAGTATCAGCCGGGAGCGTACGTTTCTAGAGTTGACCTATTGGATCACTTCCTGCTTTGACTTCATGATATTTTTGCCTGTAGGTTATTACTGCAGGTATTACTGGACTTGTTGATGTGCGCTTCCGAGTAGAATCTCGCGTTTATAAGGCGTAGATGTACAAGTAAGGAGTACATTTTGTTTTCAAAATGAGCATGCAAGAATCGTTTACACCTTGTTGCTGGAAGACTGTCTAAAACAACACTTACGTCATTTGTTAGTAGAATTTTGTCTACTTATCGGATCGACAGCTTGTCAGCCTCAATCACAATGTGACTGTATTATGCTGCATTGCACTGGGCGTAAGATGCACACATGGTTTAAAATGACATTGCGATTGAGGTTGTCCGTCCAAAACATAGCCGAAACTTTTCACTGATAAGATTGACTCTTATATTCGATCGATATCGAAGCGTACATCAGTAGAAGTCCACGTCTGATAAGACTGCTAATCCTGATGAAGCTAAAATTTTGATAAATTGATGTATCGTCCGACGAATTTGGTGACGGTCCAAGCATTGTGTGTCGATGTGTCGATGTAACAAGTTTCATAATTGCATGTAATCAACGGTCTGGCGCATACTTTCGTCGCAGCAAGCATTTGAGCTTCTGCTACTTTTTTTTGTACAATAATTTGTTGTGACTCCACTTACGAGAACTGTCAGAGAGCCATGATATCAATGCGAAGCCGAAGACATTTTGCTCGAGTGCTCTATCTATACTCATAAGTTTAAGTTTATCTATTGCCGCAATGTCTAGAGAATCACTTCAATCGAGAGCGATGGTCGAGTCGATTATTATAAAACAATAATCTAATTGAGGAAAATGTCTACCATTGCTGTTGTGTGAATCATTCACTCTGACAAAATACTGCGTCTATATCCAATGACGAGGCCAAAGATTTCCAAGCATTGACACCAATGTACAATAGCGAACTTTTGTTTGAAATCTTTGAATAACTTCCCTAGAATTGGCGCATATGTTAAAGAAAATATCTAGTTCTTTTGAGTTATAAGCAAAAAGTAACGGTGTGAGATTTTTTAAAAATTCGTAGTTTGTGACGTAAAGTCTTACAGAATTACTACATTATCCCGACGCAGCCATGAAGAAAAAAGTGCGTGTCGAGACTGCGTCTCTATCGGCTACTGACCATACGTGGTGTGTATTAAGGTTCTTTTAATGGGCAAGTCCGGATCAGGCAAGACGTCCATGCGCTCCATCATTTTCGCGAACTATTTGGGTATCACAGACTTTGCGTTTTTGAATGCTGCCGTACCAAATATTTTTCGAATGTATCCCTTCTAATATGTGTTATTCGATCAGCTCGTGACACGATGCGACTGGGCCCCACATGTGCGTATAGAGCGTAGATTATAGCTTTGTTTCGAGAAAATGACAAAAAGTTGGCTGTTGCTGGTATTCAGTGGACGTGGAGCACTCGCATGTGCGATTTTTAGGCAATTTAGTCTTGAATTTATGGGATTGCGGCGGGTAAGGCAGAAATGTATTGTACGTTACCTTTGATCGCGGGACTCGATAAATTATTCTGGTGGTGGCTTTCTGTAGACAGGATGCCTTCTATGAAAATTATTTTGAGAGCCAACGAGACCACATTTTTCGAAGCGTGGAGCTACTGATTTATGTGTTTGATATTGAAAGTCGTGAAATTGATGTAAGGTTAATGAATGTGCTAATTGCACACATAAGCATTTGACCTGAATGTGGTATGGATTGTTGGCGATCTTAGAAAGACATGGCGCATTTTGACGGCTGCTTAGAAGCAATAGATCAAAACTCGAGTAATGCAAAAGTATTTGTGCTTATTCACAAGATGGATCTTGTGCCGGAGAACCAGCGTGAGCGTGTATGTACTGACCAATTGTTGATTGAAATGTTATTTCTCTGTGCTGATTTTCTGTCAATATGTATAGGTGTTCAATCAAAAAAAGGAAATGATCTTGGAGCGCACAGGTCAACTGCCGACAGTCTGTTTCGGCACCTCTATTTGGGATGAAACACTGTACCGTGCATGGTCATCTATCGTATACTCATTGATCCCGAACATGCAAGATCTTGAGAAACATTTAAACAGCTTTTGCTCCATATGCAGTGCTGACGAAGTCGTGTTGTTTGAGCGTGCGACTTTTCTTGTCATCTCGCATGCCACACACACAAACCACCGTGATATTCATCGTTTTGAAAAGATAAGCAACATTATAAAGCAATTTAAATTGAGCTGCAGCAAAACTCAAGCGCAATTTCAAGGTATGGAGGTGCGCAACTCCAACTTTACAGCATTTATCGATTTCTTCACTGCCAACACGTACATCATGATTATCATGTCAGATGAATCGATCCGTAAGTTCACTTGACGATGCTGCACCATTTGCTCATTCTTGACAATGTTAATGCTTGTATGCAAAAGAACCGGCGACAATTCATTTGAACATCAAGGCAGCTCGACCTGTCTTTGAGGAACATGTACAACAAACGAGTTAATTTCTCGATCTTAATATGTTGATCATTGTCACCGTTCAAATCACAAGTTAAATCGTTGTGTTGGGAATTTTACATTTTTGAGGCTTCAATATCTCCATACACTGCATCATTAATCACTGCGGTTTCTTTGAACCTCAGTTGATGAAGAGTTGGTTGCTGCAAGCATGAAGGTAGAACTACGGGCATGACAGCGCACGTAAGAGGCAGTAGAAACATTACGGTAGTTTTTTTTACTTTCCGTAAATTACCACCAAGAACATTCTTGGAACTTTCTCTCGGCGTTAATTCGACGACGCCCACCTTACAGAGAACCCACGTCATTTGAGGTTTAGGACCGCATGCGCGACAACATCCAAACCATTCTGATAAAAGCAATAAAACGTTACGCCGGCCTCGAGAACCAGAGCGACGTGGAGTCTCATCATTGATTGAAGATCTATTTCACACGCCTTCTTTTTCGCGCAAGTACGCCAGAAAATCTCTCATCATTGCGGAATCCGCCGCCTCGTGGGAAGATGGTAAAATCCTTTCGTGCGATTGTCAGTATAATGGGAAGCGCGTTCCCCGGCGGGTCAGTCGGTGGGATACTCGATAGATGTGATCAAAACGAAGAACTTAGATGACCAACTCCTAAAGAATGTACCTGCAACTGTTCCTGGCGATGAAGAACAGCGGCTGGCTGAAGTCGAAGGATCCTGCCGTGATTGCTATTCGAAGTGACGGTCTTCTGCTGATGTAATGGGCCACACTTAGCCATTACATGAAGGTACCTTCTGTATCCATCGTGGAAAAGTTTACAATCTGGTGTTCTGAAATGCATACGTGCTTTTTTTAAAAAGTCACAATCAGTCTGTGTGATACAGAATGCTAGTATCTACTTGGGGATCTGTACTGGTGACGAGACCGACGTGTCTCTGTCTTTCGAGGTGGGTGACGTAAGCAGTTCAAGCTTTCGAGGTTCAAGCTCCCAAGATTTTGTATCATTTGATTTGAGGTTTAACTTCAGTATACCCTAATCAGGAGCCCAAGGTCTCACCAGTAATATTTATAAGGCCATTGGGAAGTGCTGCCTGTAGCCATAAACCATAACTCATTTTGATTAAGTTGCAAATTTACCATAAGGTACTAAGTCGTTCATCTTTCGCTGGTTCTGAGAGCGCCTGCGGGTAGAGCCTTTCTTCGCCTTCTGCCCGCTGTGCAACTTCGGACAGACGTCTGCGGCTTCAAGGGAAGCGCATCCCAACCCCTCGGCAATCAGGCACCACACACCGTGCCAGGCCCGGGCAACGAATTACCTCGTCGAGATTTCAGAGAAAGTCAACTACAAATCGGATGCCCCTGTCCTAAGATGGGAAGAAGAAGAGGGCGAGGTGTGCTAGAGGCGCGATATGAGCCTACTCGAACCTTGCTTATACACCGTGATCGTTTGCCGATCCTTGACTTCCGGGGAAAGTGGTATCATTATTAATCGCCTCGACGAGGCACAGGAGCAGCAGCTGGAGGCTGCCCACAGGGCGGCTGTACGCGCGCATCCACGGCTGGTCCTAGACCCTCGTAAGGAATACGTAATCAAGTCGGCGGACCCCGCTACTGAAGCGAAGGACGCAACCAAATGATCGTTGGGCGTCTACCCCGGCCACTACACAACCTGTGCCTGACCAACAAAAAGCTAACCGAGCTCGCTTCTTGGTACCTCATGGAATCACAATGGATATGTACCGCGCTCGACCTCGTGCTCAAAGAGGAGGCGCTCCTGTACCCTCGATGCGGACAATTCCTTTGGTGCTCGCCCCTAGCAAAAACGCTGCAGATGATGATGAGTTCTTTGAGCGATGGGTGCAGCGGCACCGAAAACGCTGTCCAACCTACCGCGGAGCAACAAGGAGGTGGACGTGCGCGTGAAATGCCATCTTCGGTTCGAATTTGCCAAACTCAAGGCGCAACGCCGACTTCCTTCGTATCATCGTTCTGCGACGTATGAATTAACCCTCCACGCTCCCGCGAGCTCTGTGGTCTCTCACACGGTTAGTCTGCGACCACAGCAGCTCAGGGCCATTGCTTGAGCTCAGCTCATGGCACTTCGGCTTCCCTGACTATTGCCAGGAAGCGCGGTTGTACGACGATGTGAAATGTCATGATCCCTTTGATCATAAGCGTCCATGATGTGTGGGTATCCCCGCCACTTCACAAGATATTAGGTTTGACCCTGTCGACGCCATCGAACCACAAAATGTTCCATATGATAGTGGATTCCACCTTTTTTTGAAAAGAATCAGCGGCGGACGATGACGACTTGGTTGATCGCCGTCTGGTGACTCGCGATTCTTATCGAGGTTTTGGAGACAAGGTCCGTCGTCATCGGGACTTTGCTGAGCATCATACTGGGGTCGCATACCGCTGAGCGAAAGACGTCAAGAGCGTGGAGTATTTTGTGCACCAACTGCCTCACGTTGAGGACTGTCAAGCTCTGTCGGAGCGGCTTCTAGCCGTCGAGCAGACGAATGCGTCACTTCGAGCGACGGTGGAGCACCTGGCGCCATTGGCGATAAAAATTGCTGCATCTCGTGCTCAAAATCAGTTGCTGGTCCAGTTTCTGGGTGGTCGAGCTCCCGTGGGCGCCGCCCCGGTGCCAACGCATCGGCTTCCACTTGCGCCGGATTCCAAACCGTCTAAAGCAGGCCCAATCAAAACTTGGGATGTGTGACTATCCTTTTCGGAAGATTGGTGTATACTCTAGGCCCGCTTGGCCATGACCTTTAAATATCCAATAAAACGTGGTCGGAGCTTTGTCTTTTAGACAGCAGAAAGTGCATGTGCAGAAATATTTTTAGCATTTAATAAAACCAGGTCTTCAACCTTGATGTTCTCAACACTTTTTTTGCTTCTTCCGTCTGCATATTCTTTTTGCACGACTTGGCTTTGAGCCATCGCGTCGCGCCCATTTCGTAAGACACACAATCTGGTAGATAGGAAGTCATCGATTTCTTACAAACAGTGAGGGGGCTGGCATGAGCTATTTCTCCCCCAATAAGCCCTGAGCCACGGGATAGCGGCGTCAGTGGGACGCTAGGATAAACGAGTCCGATGACGTAGAGCGGCGTGTAGCCAGTAGACGCATGCACTGCATTAACAATGAAAATTCTACAAGTGGCAGCATGACGCCAGGGTCTTAGTGTAGACGCTGTGAAGGACGTCTTCAGCGACGCGGTTCAAATGCTCAGTTTGACCATCGTGCTGCGGATGGTCCGCTGTTGACATAGTCTACTTGGTCCCCAGCACCCTTAAGATTGTCGACCAAAACTTCCGAGTTGCCCGCCGAGTCCTAGGCCAACCACAAATTCCATCTCATGGACTGCCAACACCCGGAGGGTCCCGGCAAATTGGCCAGTAGTGCCACCGCATTCGGAGAGGTTTTCACCCATTGGCACGTCTTATGTGCTCGTTCATTTGAACATGTCGGGCCACCAGTAGTGGCAACTCACAGAGCCATAAATCTTCCATGAACGAGATGTTCATTGAGTGGGATGTCGTGGGTCTCAAAGCGGATACGATACTTCAAATTCTCATCGTGAAGAACCACAATTCGTGGCACATCCGTCAAATTGGTACTGTAACACAGCAACCCGTTCTTCAACGAATATCGATGCAACGTTGCGACGACGAATTCTTGCCCGAAATTCCAAACTACTTGCTCACGAAAGCCCGTAGCAGCGCTACACACATATCATCACCCGCAGATACAGCCACCTGGCCATCCTCTGCAAGAGGTATAGCGACTGAGTATCAGTGCGTAGTGACGCTGATCTGTGTAGAGCACAAATGGCTTGGAGCCGAGCAGGTGCACCCCGAACTTGATAAGTTTATACTTCATTGCAAGTAATTCCCTCTCGTGGACTCTGTAGCGCCTCTCCGCAGCCTTGAGCTGGCGAGACTCGAGCGTGATCACCTGATCTCACCCCTCAGCGTCTGCTTGCAGCAGTGCACAGTCGATGGCAAAGTCCGAAGCGTCACAGACGACACGAAAAAGACGATTGAAGTCTGGCAGCGCTAGTATTGGGGCATGAAGGAGGCTATTTGACCCTGTCAAAAGCCTTCCGATACTCGGTGTTCAAACGCCATTCCGCATCCCTGTCATTTCCGCATAATTCTTGCTGTACCTATGCAAATAGTTGGCGAGGCCAAGCCACTTGCGTAAGTCTTTTTGGTTCTTTGGAACCGGCCAGTCCACAGTGGTATTCATCTTAGCGGGATCCGCAGGCCACGCTTCCCAATGAAGTACCCTAGAAAGGATTTTTTTCGGCGCCGAAGATGCACTTGTCTGGATTAGCATACAGCTTATTCGAGCGCATGCACTCGGCGCCGCTCTCAAATGCACAATGAGGTTCTCTTCATCCGTCCTCTCATGCACCGCAGGACTGTGGACGAAGATGTCGTCGAAATTTGTCTGTGCATACGCCCGGTAGCCGACCAACTGCGTCAAAAGACAATTAAATGTTGCTGGCACATTTGACAGCCCTTAGGGCATCACCAACCACTCTCAGAGCATTTCACTCGTAGTGTTCACCGCTGTCAGCGGAATATCAATCGATCTCAAGAGCGATTGGTAATACCCATCGACCAAGTCGAGTACACTGAACTTTGAACATCCAAACATGTTGTTCTGGAGAACATCCTTCCTAGGAATCGGCGTCTGCGCCGGAATAGTGGTAGCATTGAGCTTATTGTAAGCGTGAACGATACGTCACTTGCCGTTCGGCTTCTGGACATAAAACGTGGGTGTCGAATGGGGATTCTTGCTCTCACACACCATTCTTGCGTTGTGCTTTGCACGATAGAGGGCGTCAATGACGTGACACTAATCCTTGGACAGGGATCAATAGCGTGTTACGTAGCATTCGGCTCCTGGAAACAGGTCGATCTCATGACACATACCTCGGTCGGAGGAAGGTCCGACGGCGGGACTTTGAAGACGGCGTCTTGAAATATCTTTATCAAAGGATAGTACGGATCCTAGGGAGATTTTAGGACCGACGATCCACTACGTGCGTTCAGCACCCTCTTAGTGTCTTTCTGTACAGCTTCACACGAAAGCGACGAGGAATTAATTTCCTCGATAGGTCTTATAATGACCACCTCAGCTTAGTCGCCGCTTTCAAGTCACCGCCGATTTTTTTGAAAGACACCTCCTCCAGCTCAAGAAGAGCATCCACTGCGGGATAGTCGCGAGGCTGACATCGCCGTCTATCACTCCCGTCATATCATTGACGAGGGTGTATAGCTGTCCGATATCGTCTACTGTAGACACATCCTGGACGTCTGGCGTATCACAGATAATATACGGCGTCGCCTTCACCTCTCCAAGGAAGTTTTACGTCTCAGCAAATCCAGTGGGAACACGCTATTAGCGTCGTCCAGTGTCCCCATTTCCTGCTCCACCGCCATTTGTATATTATTAACAAAAATCCGACGAGGATCTGCTTGCTCCGCAGTCTTCGTCCAGTGTATAACATACGGGCGAAGGGCCTTGTCCAAGATGACTAGGACCTCGCCCGACCATACCACTTGTGGCATGCTGTGACTGCTTTGTTACTTGAACAGCTACGTACCACTCCACGTTGAGCCCGTGAGCCATTTTCGGAACTCTTGTCCAACAAGGATAAGATCTTACCTGGAATCAGAGTCTCAGACCAAGCAGCGTCAACGCTACCAAATTCAAGAAACTTGACACCGAGGTCCACAGGGACCCTCGGCACCGTGACACATGTCCCCAACGCTAAGCAAACAGTGACGATGCCACTCATCCGCGCTTTCAGCGCATCAGCATACAGCTGACTACTTTCTGTTGTGAGTCGTCGAGCGTATTTGCCCGATGTCCCAGAGTTGATCAGGATCTTCCTTGGCTTCTCAAAGCTCTTCACGGTCGCTTTCACGATTAGCAAGCCCGGCTTGCATACACGTTTCGTGCTCAAGAGCACGGAGCTCTTCGGGGCTGGGCCCTGTTGCCCTCTACCTATTTCAGATTTAACAGAAATCTTGTCTGCTCTTCGCGACAAAACAGAAGCCTGGTAAGAAGTGGGACGTCGGTTCGTTAAACCTTGATGCGCCTTGCGGAAATGAAGGTGATGGGTGTTTATACAGGCAAAATACTGTCGGGTGCTCAAACGCTGCTCGGCTGCTTGGACCTCTCCTTCTTCTCTCAGAAAAGCTGAGATCCATCGGCTCAGGCCCGTTCGACGAGATCTAGGGTGTGCATTTCAAATATGTCGTGCCAAAATAAAGTCGAATTCGGCATTTAATACCACGTTCATTGCTTCTTTAAAGAAAACGGATACTCACGGAAGACTTTCATTTTGGCCACGCCGGTGCGGAGGCCATCCATAATGACGGTCACTGCGACCACCTCGGGCAGAGGATCGGCTGCCATCCCGGCAACGAGAGTTCTCAACTCTTGGACAAAGTCCACTAACTTCTTCTTGCACCGTCGGGATGCGAGGAAACGCAATCACACGCGATTTGCCTGATTAGGCGGCGAAAACACTCGCAAAAACGGCTGCTCAGCTCCGTCCAGGAAACAAGCGCCGCTTCGACCGAAGTGCCGCACATCGATTCCCATTCTCGCGCTCGACCACCGAGCTTGGTGATAGATAGCGCCAGGCGCTGTCGCTCTATCTGGAGCATGGCAGACGCCATAGCCATCTCGGCCTCTCTCACCCAGACAAGAAATTCTCTCTATCTTTGCCACAAAGGTCTTAACGCTCACCTTGAGCGGCCTGGGACGGGAGGAGTCATCCGTCGTCGACAATGGCGTCATGGATGTAGTCAACACTGGCATTTTCTACTGTAGGCGCCGTAGCCAAGCATTTTCATAGCTCGAAAACGCCTTTAGGCGGGCAATGATCGCTACAATTCCTTGTGATGCGAGAAGTTGTACGCCCTCAAAGCCAAGCAGAAACACCAGCATCTGAAGCCGGTCCTGCATGTTTTGGGGCAAACAAGAGAACTACTCCCTCCTCGCAGAGGATCAGTCATAATATCTTAGGTGTAGATAAACTGCAAGTGCTACCAAGTGCAGTGGGACTGCCGTGGCTCCTTCGCTTAAAGAAATTATAGTTAAGGTCATCAACAGAACCAGTACGAGTATAGCGGATCGCACTCCCAGAGTAATCACAACCTTAACCCAAGGTATATAAAGTTTTCCGTTTAAAATCCAAACTGTATTTATTTTGTTTTATTTGCGACAAAGCCACCTACATCTAAATCTGTAGGATTTTCTTGTTAAATAGTCAACCCTAATTATTATTCATAACTACTGGCAGTCTAGACACGTAGTGGCTTCTTGTTACGGTGTAGCCACACGATTGTGTGATTATACCGTCTTGTGTAACTCGCACCCTTGCATGGTCACACCATATTTGTGACCCACCCCTTCATACCAGGATACGTATAGCTCCGTTTCAGGTTAGGACATAGGATTCCACATCGCCTTCTTTGTTTCTACGTGTCTCCAGGCGATTAAATGTAAAATTTAAGTGCGCATGAAAAGTCAAGCATAAATAGCGGTGTCACCGGACCGTTGGGATCGCTGATGCATACGCCATCTCCTGGTGTATTGATAAGTGCTCGTAGAGCAACCTGCTAGAGATACTAAGCGCAAAGAGAGGAATGATATTGTATCTTAAAAATAACAATTATCCTTAGGTCACGAGCATCAAACAGGATAAAGCTTCTCATCCTATTTGGCAGCTTGTACGTTCCGAGTCTTGTGTTTGCGTCGGAATTGTGGCTGTATCGAGCATTTTATGAGTATGAATGATTCGCCCCTCATTTCTTGTCGCTCTAAATATTTGCTTAGTAGAACATTAAGGCACTACCACCACACTGGCGTCTTATTATGCACTAAGGATCGTACTTCAACTCATGGAATGTGACAAATGCATCGAAAAGAACATATGCATATGACGGGGTTTGAACCCACGACTTGGTAATTCTCCAACAGAATATGGAGAAATCAATGATCATTGAGATTTGCTGACTAGCTCTTGACAACCATTTCTATGTATGAGTGACAAACGAATTGATGACGCATGATCAGCCCACCACTAATTCATAGATTGGGTCGTTCAGTCAGATCATAAATATAATGAGGCCATATCTAGTATCCTGGTCTAGCACAAAATAGCATCCTATGCTAATAAAAGTCTTAACCGTCTAGGATACCGTAACGTGTGTTCTTATTGGGGGATGTCACCGTACTTGGTATGCGATGCCTCCGCATATTCCTTTGGGTCTCTAACTGTAATGGGTTGCGCAGATGCATGAAGTCTCAAAAAGCAATGCTTTTGAGAGCTTTATATAGACCGATACGCTCATCTTATCGACTGAGTTACAGGAGCTTTAAACCCACCCGTCTTAAAATTTGTCATTTCGCTTAGGGCTGGAACTTATCGACCTCGATACCCACGAAGACAAGTCGAGCCAAATAGGCCACCTTGAGTTTGCTAAGACTCAGTATTTTCTTGCGACGAAACGGTCGTTCAGCTCTGCTTAACAGCTCGATCTATTTGATCCCCATGATAAATGATAAACAGCAGTAGAGACACAGACACAGCACCTGCGGATGACAAGACGCTGTACAAAGGCTGGGAAATCAAGTTGATCTGCTCCTACTGAATGAGAAGCTCGGCTCATTATGATGTCCGTGATTGAGGCTACTCGTAGAGCTCTGTGAGAAAGCGTGGAGCGGCTATAACTTCAAAAATTAGATTTTCAGACCGTCTCGAAGGTATATGAGAACACGGCGACATGAGTCCAACTGTGGGTGCTTTATGGAATAAATTTGGTTCCTGGAACCAAATTTGACATCAGACATCAATTGCTTCCGTAGTGAACAGCGTGACGCCATATCAACTTTCTTTTGTACAAATAACAAAGCGAAATTCGAGATAAACGGTCAATCGCCAGCGTAGCGTACCTTCTGAAGCGCTATTCCTTAGCGGCAAACTTCTACTGCGTAAAATAAATATAATGCCGCCACCAATCTGGCACAAACCGCCCATTCCTGTTAACATGTGGGAATGCCGTTTTTGCACAGGTGCTACGCATTCGAGCACATTGCCATACACGGTCTTTGAGCTTAGAAACCGCTAGCACGTCGGCTGCTTTGGTCATATCAATTCGTAATAGAACTCACAACCAAAACAAATAATGTGCAGGTCAGGGTGCGCAATGTACTTTAGAAAACGTGCATGTTGCATTATTGATCATCACTTTTAGCATCCGCTCAAAGGTTGTGGAGTACCGTGACCAATAGCGTGGTAAAGTAAAACTTGATCCAAGGCGCGATATCAGATTAATAGTACTACAGAAGGTAACGTCTATCGGAACGTGGCTGCTACTTTTACGCAATGAAACAGTGAAGGCTTTATTATACAAGCCGACATAGTTTTTTACGCTAGTTACATTTGCGATATTTATTGCCGCCGCATCTAAGTAATGCCTTTGTATCAATCAGGAACGCTGTAGCACGTCTGGAAGCGCTTAAACGCATTTGACTTGATATCTCAGCTGCTAATGTAATACTCTTTTTCAATGTTCCACTTTTTAGTAGTATTGTTTGAGAGGATTCTGACTCCAATCATTTGTACGTTTTTTGTTGCGGGCTTAATCAGTAGAACGATTCATCGAGGCAAGAATTAAAGACATCCTTGCACTTAGTAGTCAATTCGACTCCTGAGGTATGAGAAGAATGGATAAAATATGCATCTTTTTACCCTGGGTCAACAATGCACGCTTCAATTCTTGGTTGACGAGAATATAGCAAAGCAGTTGGCCTGTTTTTCAAAAACGGTTGCCATTCGCCTTGCGGTGTTCACGTACTGCTTTTAATTAAAAAAATTGAATAAGTACTATTCATTTTCTTATAAGAATCTTCGGTTCCGTAATCTATTCCAAATGGTGTCATAATTTGATCAAAATTACGTTCCGACCAATATTACCAAATTTGCAATAAAGCTATTGAGTGATATTGCTGTAGTTCAAGTGATAACGAAAAATTAGTATTGATTTCCTCCTGTGCTGCATATAGAAGTAGAGAGGACGCGAACAGAAAAAAACATTTGAGACGTTCTGGATACTTCATGTGCTCAGCAACAATCACAGAAGCTTGCACGATCTGCATCAGACAAGAGATTCTTGGATTCAGACAGCAACCCTGAATCTTTATCATGCGACGATGCTTGTGGCAATGTGGGAGACAGATCAAGATAATGACGGCAGGTTGGCTGATACTACCTCGGTTGAGTACAGCACTGGTTACCATGTCCCATGAAGCCATTTTCCGAGTCAAACAATACGATGTTCTTTCAAAAATCTTATATATGATAAGAGATGCCATATTGTGCCATATTTCAGATCCCTGGTGTGCCATAATCAGCTTTAAATACAGGTAAACATGGCGAAAACCATATCTTACGAGGCATCGATCGATATCCATGCACGATTAAATCCATTGTGACTAACAAACGGCTGAAATGAAAATGCACGCGCCATAGTTATCAAAACCAAAAGACTATTTTTTATACTAAGATTTATACGCAACCTGTAAAATACATAGTAAGTGGCCGCAACCGGCAAAATTTGATTAATTGTAACTAGCTTAGCATATTAGTTTTAAGAAAAACTATAAAAACACGGTCTTTAGAGTCCTGTAAGTACGGAGACGATGTGCTGATTAAGAACTTCATCTGTTGCTAATCTTCTTTTTCCGAGCATATTATACGACAGCCAAAATCTGAAATTAAAGAAAAGCACCTTAGGCAAACAGTTACACCGCTTCAATAGCGTTTAAGAGGCATATAGTTGTATACGAGAAAGCTCACAGCCAAATTTCCCTCTCTAAAAAAAACACCAGCTCCTATCACTTATGTAGTTTTATGGCGAGCAAACTTTAAGACTTCGTTCTTGGCTTACATAATCATTTTTAAGCCCTTGAATCAATTTATCAACTATAATGAGCTCCATATAAGAGTGCAGGCCTAGCACTCAAAGGAACCTTTATACCAAAAAGACAAGAAACTGTAACGCATTTAAGCATACGCTATTCTACCTAGAGATACAATTAATTTGGCCGTGTGAAGTTAAAATGGCGAACATAAATTGTTGCAGGTATCACAAGGTCGGAATGTTTCGTTCATGTTGCACGCAAAGCTTTGGTTCGCTCGTTGGCTGCGATTATGTACTTCTCGATAAGTATACAAAAAATAACGAAAGACATCGTAAAAAGGGACAGCAGCGAGGCATTGGTATAGTAGCACATTCAAATTGCGGGCATCCATGAGAGGCACTCCAAAGTGTGTAGTGTAACCAGCAGCAATCGAGAACCCACATGTATTACTGTCAGCGAAGAAGTTGAAAAATGTGTTTACATCGACGAGTATGGGCAAGCTGGCCCATCATCTCGTCGGTAAACCACCTCGCTATGGAAGCATCCACGAAGCGGGCCTTTCCAAGAGTAACACAAAACGAAGTATGACAAGTCCTTTTTGTCTAGAACTTTACCATCAGTGCCACAAAAGAAGTACTCACCGCTGTCAGCGAAATCCTTCAAAAGCACTAGGCAGAATGGTTCGTGAGAGCAAGTTTCCCCATTCGAGAACCACGTTTTGTGTAAGAAAATCAAACGGCAAGTGGCGTATCGTTCACGCTTACAATAAGTTAGACACTAGCATCATTCCGGCACAGACGCCGATCCCTCGGCATGGAAAAAGACGTCAATGACATCACACTGCTCCTAGGGCAGGTCACAGACTATGAATTCAGGATAATCTCCTGAACCTGCGTTCAGCACCCTCTTGGTGTCCGCCAAGACAGCTTCATCTAGAAGCGACGACGAAGTGGTCTCCTCTTCCGTATGATGACCGCTTTGGCTAAGTCGGCCGCCTACAAGACACCATCGAATTACATCTCGTCCAGCTTAAGAAGAGCATACATCGCGGGAATAGCCTCGAGGGTGACGTCGCCGTCTTCCTCTCCCGTCATATCGTTGATGAAGGTATATAGCTGTGCGCTATCGTCTACGGTAGACGCACCACGCACCCTGGGTCAAGGTCGACACCTTACATCTTGCAGATATCATGCGACTTCGCCGTCTCCTTTCTACAGCGGTTTCACGTCTCATCGAGACCAGTGGGAACACGCACTCGACGTCGTCCAGTGACCACACTCCCTGCTCCCCCGGAGCTCTGGTGTTATTAACAACATTCGATGAAGAGCTGTTGGATACTCCACGCGCATATAAAGGGCCTTGCCCTAGATGCCTCGGACCTCGTCCGGCCATGCCACTCTTGGTATGCAGCAACTGCTTTAAAAGGTGAGCATTGCTCAGTGAATTTTGTGCCACTCCACGTGCATCACTACGGCCTCACCCTCGATGCCTCAGACCTCGTCCGACCATGCAATTTGGTATATTGTAACGTGAGCAGTGCTCAGTGGGTTATGTGCCACTCCACGCGCATCACTGGGGCCTGAATTTTATCGGCATCGGAGGAAAAGCAATTATTTGACAATGATAAATAGGGCCCCATCCATGCCTTCATCGATCGAAATGCAGAGCATCTCAAATCCCTTATACGAGACCCAATAATTGAAACCATGATATCTAACATGTTTTTTCACCCAGAAGACAACGAAGAAGATGTATCATCTGAACCAATCACCAACATGAATGCCCTGAAATTTATTTAAGGACAATTTGAAGAATCCAACCCAACAATATTGTTATACAGAAACCATCGCGATTTAATTTTGCAATCGACCAAATGTCAATTAAGCTGTTCTTTCGTCGATCTGCTTGCTTCATTACAATTCGTCGTGATCGCATGGAGATCGCCAAGCTCAAACCACGACCGGAAGAACAAATTGGAGTGGTTTGTTGATTGATCCGCACACGGAAATTGTCAATACCAACCTCACATCCCAGTAGATTTCTTATTTATGGCACACTTTGACATTTATAGATGACAATCACAGCATACATCTTTCTAATGCATGCTTGACCAAATTCAGAGATTATCAAACGATATCTTTCGAAAACGTTGGGGCTCAAAAGTAAGAAGAAATACGTTTTACTGGGATCAGAAATAGACCACGCCGAGCCAATTATACCAAATCTTACCGAAAACGCAGCGTCAGCGTCTGCGACAAAAAAAATAAGAGGTATGTGAATATTGTTGAGCTGATACGAAAGGATAGAACACGCAGTTGAAACAACGCAAGTGAAACCGCCTTGAAACAACAGCAGAAAGTGCTAAATGCTGTGCACATTATTGGGCAAGCAGTTTGACCTGATTGCGCCGATGGATTGTTATCAGGCGCTATGTGAACATTTTTTCAGCATAAAATTCGATCTCTATCTGCGAGTTGTATGGGTTGGTTGTTCTTGTTCTCCGAGCAATATCTTAATGAAGAAACTTATACCAGATTGAAACTTCAGAATCACCCTGTGTCTGTCTCCTTTCTCTCGAAAAATATTATTTCCCATGTATTGTCACGTCAGAATAGTTTGTCTAAATTAACTGTTAACTGTTAGTGGGGTTTTCTAGCAATGTTCGACGTCTTTGGTGATCAGTGTCTGGATAAGCCCCTTTCGTTTTTCGATACATCGTCAGCTCTGTTCACAGAGCTTTCCTGGCCGGATAAACTTACTCACGTGATCTGCTTTAATAGTCCTTAATCCGTCGTCATCAATAACCGTGTCCAAAATGGGCATTTTCTCCGTCCAATCCTTTTGGATCAATCTTCGACATGGCTCGGGCACTTTGCCGATTTTTCGTTCGACATGTACCTTTGAACAGCTTCTTTCCATAAAGTGATAAAATTTGATTCGAAAGATGGTCTATCCAGGATGTTTTTCGTAAGTGAGCACACTAACGAAAATCGCCGCTGTCACCATGAATACAATGCACTGATATTCGATTAGATTCTCTGCTTGATCAATTGTTACGATTGTGATTTAGTAGAACTCCATTCAAAAAAATGACTCAATTTGTCGTGCTTTGATCTGTCCAACAACAGAGGTATCCTTTCTCGGGTCGACGCAACTTTATTTTGAACCACGAATATTTTGTGTGTGTGTATAGTGTGTTTGTTAGAGTAAATTTGGCAATCTTCATCGATTTAAGGTTGTTCGCTTAGGCAGTGCCTTCACAGCGGGAACAAATAGCCACCGAGCAAACCAATTTAGGAATCCTCCGCCAAAGGCTGTTCATTCTTGCCATCATACGCCGCTCTACTGGTGGCATAATGCACAGGGGGCGGCGATCACATGCCGCTGTTACTGAATTCCCAGGCTGCTTTGCGAAGATCACCTATACTGTTTGGCGGTAGATGAAGTCTGGTGCTTTTCGCTGATTATGTTGGGGGTATAGAAAACGCGTTAGAGTAGGTTGTGTATTACATGCATATATGTGCTAGTGCTACAAATTATCAAAAGGAAGTAGCACGTCTGCTGTTATTTCATCGAATATAATATACATAAGCGTATTTGTGTTCTATTTGCTAGACATTATGGTAAAAATGTGATCAAATCTATTGTGGTGACTAGCAGAGTCTGCCTCGTCACTTACTCCCATTCAATGGTAGCAGGCGGCTTGGAGGAAATATCATAAACAACGCGGTTTACACCCCGCACTTCGTTTATGATACGGTTCGACATGCGGCCAAGTACCTCGTACGGCATGTGATACCAGTCGGCAGTCATGTAATCCGAAGTGCTGACAGCACGAATAGCAACAACTTTTTCGTAGGTGCGGCCGTCACCCATCACACCAACGGATTTGACCGGCAATAGCACGCAAAAAGCTTGACCAGTGGCTTTGTAGTGTCCGCTATTGCGCAACTCTTCAATAAAAATCGAGTCGGCGTGGCGCAAAGTCTCCAGAGCCTCTGGTGTAATCTCACCAAGCACACGAATGGCAAGACCAGGACCTGGGAACGGGTGGCGCCATACACTGGGCTCATCAATGCCGAGAGCCATTCCAAGCTCTCGAACTTCATCTTTGAATAACTCCCGAAGCGGCTCAATTAGCTTCAAATGCATCTTTTCTGGAAGGCCACCAACATTATGATGAGTCTTAATTGTAGCTGAGGGTCCCTTGTAAGAAATACTCTCGATCACATCTGGATAGAGTGTCCCCTGTAAGAGGAAATCAACAGGGTGGCCAATACGCTTAGCCTCTTCCTGGAATATATCAATAAAAAGATTGCCAATTTTTTTGCGTTTGGTTTCGGGTTCAGTGATACCCTTTAAAGCTTCCAAAAAGCGGTCTGATGCATCAATGCATTTGAGATTGATACCCAACTTGGTCTGTAAGCGCTCGACAACTTCTAAGGCCTCATCCTTACGTAGAAGACCGTTGTCGATAAGAACTGCGTGAAAACGGTCACCCAAAGCGCGCTTTAGCAGAACAGCAGCAACGGATGAATCAACCCCGCCACTGACAGCTCCAATGACGTGTCCCTCAGGTCCGACAGTTTCGCGCACCTCCTCAATAAAGGCGTCAGCAATGCTGCGCATGTCCCAATCCGTTGGAGAATTACAGATTTTAACTACAAAGTTGCGCAAAATATTCTTGCCGAGTGGACTATGGGTGACCTCGGGGTGAAATTGAATGCCATAAAACTTGCGAGCCACGTTGACGATGGCGGCATGTTCGGAATTTTCGCTCGTTGCAATGTCTACGAATCCATCCGGATTTTTGTGCAGCTTATCGCCGTGGCTCATCCACATCTGAAATTCGTCTGGAAGACCGTCGAAAAGGCCACCGCAATCTACACCACTTTTTCGAGTAACAATTGCTTTACCGTACTCGCGATGTTGGGAAGGAGCCACAATACCATTGTTGGTAAAGGCCAATTCCTGTAGGCCGTAGCAAATACCCAGCACTGGCAACTGCTGCTCCTCAATGAGTTTCCATACGTCTGGTTGCACGTGCGGTGCCACTTCATCAAAGACTGACTGTGGACCGCCAGATAGAATGATGCCTTTAAGTTGGTGCTGTCGCAGCTCGTCGGCGCTCACCAGACACGAGTAAAGTTCACAAAACACGTGAAGCTCGCGAACACGGCGGGCAATGAGATGGCTGTACTGGGAGCCAAAATCAAGGATAGCGATCTGTTTACGATTGGTCACCGGGGAGACATCACACATGATTAACGAGCTTGAGTGTGTATTTAGTGAACTCAGCACTCCGTGCATCCATCAAGCTGATACACCTCAGCCAGCCAGCCACTCGCTGCCAATCAGCGGTGCTTTTACTATGTGTTTGTTAAGTTTATGTACCTGAGAGTAAGTGATTTTTTGCCAATGAAAAACATTATTTCAGAAGAGTAAATTTTATATAAAAGTTTTGTTTTAAGGAATATAGTTAGCAGGTTTCTCGTTGCGAGATAGCGGTGCATTTCCCACTAAGGAATGTCTGACGCTATGAGTCCGCATTTACATGTGCACAGGAACTTTCGTAAGCTCATGTGGAAGTGATATCGAGAGCCAGCTATTTTATACTTTTACTGATTTGATCTTGAAATATATCAAATTTAAATTACATTGCAGCTTTTACTTTCTATAGTAAAAAACCAAACACCATTGTCGTGCGCTTTGCACGGAGAGAGCATCGAATCGAAAAGCCCACGACGAGAAAGGAGAATGGCTTCGTCCGCGATACCGAGAATATCTTGGATTAACTAGATTTTTCAGTGTTGCTGTAATGGGGTATGTACCGAAATCTTGTCTTACACGTTTAGTACAATTCATTACAGTACAATTAAAACGGAATTTACGCAGAAAAAATCCATGGAACATGTACTGCTTGCCGATTGTTGAATCATATATATGTGGCTGTTGTTTTTATAGAAATTATCCTAATGAAATTGCAGAAAAAACTAACAGTCTTCTAATCAGGCTCTCGATTTCGCTCTTACGAGCTCAATTTCACGGTAAGCTTGTTGCACAAGAGAGCTCTTGTAGCCAATCCCACCACCAATTCGTATCAGAACCATATTCTCAAATAGGATGATCGAGCACCTCTCCCGGGGACGAAAAAATGCCTCATGTGCTTTGATCTATCTCGGGTATTGACAGTATCAGAAAGCTGACAGCCAAATGGTTGAAAGCGGTACTCATACGCTTTGGAGGCGCTTCCCAATTTTGAGAGTGCTCCGATGAAGCACGTCTAGTAGAATACCGAGCGTATACCGAGCGTCGGTGAAAGAACAAATGTCTCGCACCGTAAGGCCGCTGATTATGCGTCTACTTCTTCTATGAAATGAATGTGAAAAAATATCTTTTGGATGGGAGTAGGAGTGATGGTCATGAACTTGGCCTTGCTGCAAGCGGAGCAGCCGCGCATCGCGCTTGTGGTCTCCAGGTCATCAGGTCGCGCGCGAATTTGAGCCCTGATGTGAAATGTCTCGGGAGAAGCTCTTTCACAATATTGCTCCACATCATCCAAATGTGGCACGATATGAAGTGACAGATGTCGGGAGACATCACGCCACCTCACCAGGCGCATCAGACCATCCTAAGCTCACGTCCATCCGTCATGGAAGGCGGCAGCCGCTGAACACTGCCCAAGAGTAGTAAAATCTTACCTCTGCACTGTCATCAGATCCTCCAACGGAAGCTGTAAATATTACAATCCTCATAAAGGGTCTTTCAATAGATGCAGCTCGCACCGAGACCTTCCGCCTCTTTCAAGGATGCGGTTGGTGTCGTATTCAATGCAAAGTGAAACTTCTATGTCACGAAGGCAAGCTAGGCTGCTGGAAAAGGGAAGATCTAAGACTCGTGCGCCATTGGTGTTGGACCTCAGCCATACTGAGGCGGAAAAGAAAAGATTTTTTAGCCGCTAAGCACTCGAAATTGTGTTGTCTGCGGTCGTACCGAATATCAGCATCATGTGTACCCCCCCCATCACAGCTATGAGATACGAAGGGCCGAAGTACTTTGCAATTTCCTCAGACTAAACCCTCATGGGAAAAGATCGAGTCCCAGCATACGCAGGACGCCTACTGATAAAAGTTAGGCTATATCACACCTGGTGGAAAATTTTATGGTCAACGCGACCCAATCTGAACAAAGCGACTCTTTCTAGAAGAAGTGGACTCACTGTCCATTTTTTTAGTGGCTGGTATCAATATCTTGGGTTTTGTGAGACCTCAAAAAGTTAACCTTGCTAATAAAAAGTCCGACAATTTCGAGCGTCAAAAATAGTAGGCAGTACGCGGGGGCATCGAAGATACAAAGTATGGATATGATATCCGTACGTCTTGCGACGGAAGACTGGTAAAGAAGCCAAAGGCTTTTTTAATCCGTCAGATTTATTTTTGGTTACTTTCATAGCGTTAAATCTTGTTTTGTTCACAAATTGGACTCGAAATTTAATCTTTTCCTTGGTATAACGTGGCTGGGGGCCATGAGCCATAAATAGACTGGAAGTTGAAATTTTCGGGCATCACGCATTGCTGTACTGATAAAACCTTGGCGAGTCAGGTATTCATAATTTTGAGGAAGCATAAGCGCTTCTGGCACGACCGATGTTGTGATTGCTTCCGTCCAGGACATTAAATTGTCCAACTTGACAAACAATAATATTGATAAGTGTCTCTAGCCTCTCGGCTCGGAATGATCAAGTAAAATGAGCCAAGGTCTCAGGGTGAAAAAAAAGTGCAATTGTATATCGCGGATCTAAAATGTGTCTCTGTTGAGATAGAAAAGAATTGTGGTATCATAGTGTGTCTCAGGTTCACCACAGCTGCGAGCGTTTGTAATAGTGTGTCTTTGATGATTTAGAACAGAGCAGCTGTAAGCTGGTGTTAGAATGCATCTCTGGCGAGACTATATAAACTAGGAGCGAGCTGTTGTTCTTATGTCAGGGCCGTTGTAGAGTGGAAGTGACCGGGTGTCGCAATCTCCTGTGTTGGACCAATGGACCGCAGCTCGACTGTACTCCATGGGTAGAAGTGTCGGGCCGTGAAAATCAAGATTATAACTCATTTTGTGTCACGATATGACGGTTTCGCCGAGAAGGTACGACCGTATGACGGGTCCATTGTGCAGAGCAGTAAAGCTGTGACGAAAAAGAATACGAGGCAGTCCGAGGGATTGAAACTCTTCCCTCAATACCTTCAGCAACCGCTCAATATATGTGCTGATGATTTTTATTCCTCAAAGACATGTTCAAATATTTGCAAGACGATGAGACACCAACGAAATTGTAAGGACGAGGAGCTACGCTCGTCATCTGTCGGATGAAAGTATCATCGAGGGCACTGGCAGAGTACTTAGTGCTAAGAGTTGCTGAACTATCTTCATGGATCCCACGGATCGTTGTTATCTTCGTTTTGGGATTTAACAACGTGGTGACGAGAGATCTACCACTACGTATTACGGAAGTGCGCCACGAAATTTAATTCATTTCCGGTCCAAATATTGCGTCAGGTGAATAGTGTTGGGCTTTGTGAGACTTTGAGCAAGATGGATCATCATGCGGCGTTGTTGGGCACCATTAACGGAGTGGGTACAGCGACGCTGTTTGTCGATCGAGTCTT
>NW_020190023.1:2159754-2160255 GCF_900000015.1 Plasmopara halstedii | reverse complement strand
TCGAAGTCCATGGGACTTAGCTCTTTGGAGAGCGACTCGCTCTAAATCTTCTAAATGCATTTTGGCTAATAGTTGTTGGCTATCAATGTCAGCATCTTGAGCATTGTGAAGTCGTAAGAAGTGCAAGCAGCCCCAGCTCTTTGAAGAGGAGCGTACTCTGAATCGTTTTAATGCTTTTTGGCTAATAGTTGTTGGCTATCAAGGTCAGCATCCTGAGCATTGTGTAGTCGTGAGAAGTGCAAGTGGACTCATCTGATTCCGTATGACGCGCGACTTTTGAGATACGATCTCATTAATATGGTATGATGTAGGCTTTGATATCATGATCTGTGAGCGGATCGGAATTCGAAATTATTAGATGCCACGCACCTATTCCCTGGTGAAGTTTTTGTTGAGAAGTGAAGCCGCTGCGACAAATCAATGTTAGCGCTTTAACGCAGAAACCTAGCCACGATATATTCGGTGCAAGACGCAGAATTGCTCGAGATTGAAAGCAATGGG
>NW_020190023.1:2159548-2159744 GCF_900000015.1 Plasmopara halstedii | reverse complement strand
CCGCGATGGTAGCACATCATCTCCCTTAAGCTGTATCAGTTTCCATCTTGACGATGATATTTAAGAGGGTGCGGCTCGTGCTGAGATTTCTGCGTCTATCACCATCCTTCAACAATCTGGTGAATGTCCAGTCGAATGTAAATTTCAACTTTTATTCCGCAAAGGCCAATTGGAAGAAATAAGAGGTGAAATTCCA
>NW_020190023.1:2159302-2159390 GCF_900000015.1 Plasmopara halstedii | reverse complement strand
AGACAGAAGCGGTAATCTCTCGCTTGAAGGTTCTCACTCGCTGAGATAGCTCTGGTGAGGCATCTTCATGGATACCACAGCCAGCCGC
>NW_020190023.1:2158978-2159292 GCF_900000015.1 Plasmopara halstedii | reverse complement strand
TCGCTGTTGTTGAGCGCTCTGTCCTTCAAAGTACTTATCCATAGACAATGATCCTCTGGATGAGGAAAAAAATAAAATGGCCTTGGCTTTAAGCATAGCCACAGCACGTCGTGCTTTTTATCTTCACATTAGGGTGTCGCAAGTGAGATTGGGCACTTTCGCACGATACTTCGGTAGTTTCAGTCTGGGTCGATACGAGTAGCAAAAGTCACGATTATCTGCACGCCTAACTAGGCGTATCGGAAGCGTTCGAAAATCTTGTTTGCCCGTCAAGAAAGTCGAGAACTGGCGAACAAGATCCAGGGTTTTATAAC
>NW_020190023.1:2148276-2158968 GCF_900000015.1 Plasmopara halstedii | reverse complement strand
ATTTGGTTCCCGAAACCAGGTCGATCTCATGACGCACACCTCGGTCCGGAGGTAGGACCGATGGCGGGTCTTTGGAGACGACGTGTTGGAACTCCTTTATCAAAGGATAGTACGAATCTGAGGGATCCTTCAAGATCGAATATCCACTTCGTGCGTTCAGCACCCTCTAAGTGTCCTCCAGGACTGCTTCATTCAGAAACGACGACGAGTTAATCTCCTCGTTTAACTATATAATGACCACCTCGGCTAAATTGTCTGCCTTCAAGGCACCGCCGAACTCTTCGAGGGGCATTGCATCCAGCTCAAGAAGAGCATCCACCGCAAGAATAGCCTCACGGGTGACGTCGCCGTCTTCCTCTTCCATAATACCGTTGACAAGGGTATATAGCTGTGCGCTATCGTCTACGGTAGACGCACCCTGGGTCAGGTCGACGTCCTGCGCCTTGCAGATTTCATTCGGCATCGCCATCTCCTCTCTCTTAAGGTTTTACGTCTCATCGAGACTAGTGGGAACACGCAATCGGCATCGTCCAGTGTCCCCACTCCCTGCTCCATCGGAGCCTTGATGTTACTAGCAACATCCGACGAAGAGCTGCTGTTTCCGCAGTCTTCGTCCAGTGGATAACGTGCAACTACACGCGCATCGGAAGGGCCTTGCCCAGAATGCCTCGGACCGCGTCCGACCATGCCACTCGTGGCATGCAGCAACTGCTTCGAAACGTAAGCACTGCTCAGTGGATTACGTCTCACTGCACGCGCATCCAAAGGGCTTCGCCCTTGATGCGACTTGTAGTCAACTTCCTCCAACTCCCCGATAAGAATTTCTGTCGCCCACGGCGGGCGCGGTGTGTTGTACTCGGTTAACGAGGGCTTGGGATGTGATTCCCTTGAAGCCGCGGACATATTGTCCGGAGTTGCATCCTGTGCAGTAGAAGAAGATGGGCTTTGCCCATGGCCGCCCTCAGTAGCAGCTAGGCTGGGTGTTTTGCATGTCGTAGACACTGAGCTCATAGAGCGGAATATGTTTAAAGTTGTTCTTAAGAACGTGACGATGTCTCAGATACGCGAGCCTCGTATGTGGCGACCGTCACACTCTCCCCCATTAAAATTGTGAATTTGTGGAAATTAACAATTCTAATGGGGGGGAGACGGGGCTACACATACCCTTGCATGAAAGGGTGGGTCGCGCAAGATGGTGTGACCGTACATAGGTGTGGGTTACGCAAGTTGTTGTAATCACACAGTGATGTGGCTACACCGTAACAAGAAGCCTCTACGTGGCAGGATTGCCAGTTGTGATGCATATTATTTATTTTAACTATATTTATTAGTTACTACTATATTAATTCGGAAACCTAAGGTTTTAGATATTGGCAGCTCTGCCGCTAATAAAACATTCAAATGCAGATTCTATTCTGAACGAAAAAGTGTTTTTATCATGGCTAAGGTTTTAAGTACTCTTGGAGGCAGCGGATTGCGATCTGCTGCACTCATACTTGTTCTTATAAAAGTGTAAAGCCGGTGACCTTATCCTAGCATCTCTAAGGAAAGAGCTACGGCAGCCCTGCTGCAAGTTAGCTGCCCCCAGGATTTACTAGAAACAGTAGCTTGTTAAGCGTGTCTTCTTGTTATGAGTGCAAATGCGCGTGCAGTTACATTATATCGAGAGGATCGTCTCCGCCAAATTTGGACTTCGTATTGATGATGAGTCGTTTTTCTTTTGCATGAAAATATTTGACTCTAAGAGTCCGCATTGACTAGCGTACAAGCAGTTGTCGCAAGGCCTCACCAAGGTGTTGAAAAAAGCATCTCTTCAACAATCCAGGACGGATATATTTAACAATCCGTCTGGTTTGAACATGTTTCGTTTTTTCCTACATTGATAAAATGCATAGCATGTGGCTAACAACCCACGATTCAACTTCTTGAGGTTTGAGTCGGTTCATAAGCAGTCAATTTGCCTCGAGTAAATCGTGAATGACTGCCGTTGACTGATCAATCAATGTGTTAACTCCTGTCGTCAAGAAAAATCGAGGCAGCTAAAACCTCTCGAGGTCGCAAAAGATTTGGTCGTACGTCTTCAACACAACGCAGAAAGACCAGCGCGCGTCGAAGCATGTCAAAGATTTTTAGGCTGGGAATCGACCGCGCACATGCCTCATTTTGGTCCAGAAACTTTTAATGCCCAGGCTATTGCTCTGATTTGAGCATGCCAATCGGTCTATTCAGCACATGTGCGAAGTTATTGAATTATTTGACTCGTGCTTCGATGCGCTTAATGTGTGCACATCACACCTCCTACCTCTCACTGAAGCATCAGTCGCTTCACCCAAGAGCTTCGATTATTGTTCGCGTCAAGATTTGTGCAGACTCAGCTCAAATCCTTCGCACTTCGTTTCTTGGTGTATTGATGGCACTTGATGGGGCCTAGAACATGCAATATGCGTTTTTTTAAGGCACAGTGGAGCAAGTGACCCTCTCTACACGAGAACTTCATATGGCAAAACAATAGATTTGGCTTTGTCGAAACACATTGACAAGCTGATATTAAATAGCAAGGAGAACCACATTCACAACAAGGTCACGTTGTTTATATAAAGTAAAATAGACTATTTTGATCATCTCATAAAATGCTTTTGTAATTTTGTGTCGCCGTATGAACCAATGAAAATCTCTAACAACTTTTACTTAAAAGTGTAAATTTGACTGGTCTAGGTCTTCATATTTGATATTGTACTTTACATCGTGCCTACAATAACAGCTAGTAACCTCAGTTTTATCTGTCATAAAGCATAACTTTATCATTTTATACAAAATCGAATGGAAGGTAATGAGTGACGATCTATTCACTCCGCATTCGACTTCATCCTGACCAAGTCGCTCACTCCTCACACACTCGGTCTAATATGGTTATCGTACGTCTATCGTTTCATTTATGGATTGACGCTCTATCTATGTATTTATTTACATATTGCTTGTGTATAATCACTAGGCCAACAACGCTACTCTTGAAGAGCAGGACCCGGAGATCTTCAACCTTATCGAGGCCGAGAAGAATCGACAGTGGAAATGCTTGGAACTTATTGCCTCGGAAAATTTTACCTCGCGTGCTGTAATGGATTGTCTCGGTTCGTGCCTTACTAACAAGTACGCAGAAGGTTTGCCGAACGCGCGCTATTACGGTGGCAACGAAGTTATCGATAAAATTGAGATTTTGTGTCAGCAGCGTGCTCTTACGGCATACGATCTAGACGCAGAAAAGTGGGGTGTTAATGTGCAGCCGTACTCAGGGTCGCCTGCCAACTTTGCGGTTTACACGGCCTTGTTACGCCCACACGACCGTATCATGGGTCTGGACCTTCCAAGTGGAGGTCATCTCACTCACGGGTTTTACACGTATTCAAAAGCCGAGAACACGCGTAAGGCTGTGTCTGCCACGTCCGTGTATTTCGAGTCATTGCCGTACCGTGTAAACGCTGACACTGGTCTTATCGACTTTGAAAAGCTTGCTGAACTAGCCGCTCTTTTCAAACCTGCGATGATCATCTGTGGTGGCAGTGCCTACCCGCGTGATTGGGACTATGCTGCTTTCCGCAAGATTGCCGATGACAACGGAGCTTTACTCATGTGCGATATGGCTCACTACAGTGGTCTCGTTGTCACAAAAGAACATGCTAGTCCTTTTGATTACTGCGACATTGTGACTACGACAACGCACAAGTCACTGCGTGGACCTCGTGCTGGTATGATCTTTTTCCGTCGTGACGAGCGGAAGTTTGAGGCTCGTATTAACAACGCAGTCTTCCCTGCTCTTCAGGGTGGTCCACATGAGCACCAGATTGCTGGCATTGCTGCGCAGCTTAAGGAAGTGCAGACACCGGATTTTAAAAAATATGTGCAGCAGCTTAAGGCCAATGCCAAAATTTTGGCCAAGACGCTTACTGATTTCGGGTATTCGATGTGTACGGGCGGCACTGATAATCACTTGATCCTGTGGGATTTGCGTCCTCAGGGTGTTACAGGCTCCAAGCTTGAGAAGCTGTGCGACATGGTTTGCATTACGCTGAACAAAAACGCAGTGCTAGGCGACCGCAGCGCTCTGACTCCTGGTGGTGTGCGTGTTGGCACGCCTGCTTTGACAAGTCGTGGGTTCAAGGAGGCAGAATTTGTCAAGATTGCCGAGTTTCTTGATCGTGCTGTGAAGCTGTGCATAGAAATCCAGTCGTCAAGTGGTAAAAAACTTGTGGATTTTGTCAAGAGCGCTGAAGCTCACGAGGGTGTTAAGCAATTGCGTCGCGACGTCAATGCTCTTGCCACATCGTTTGAAATGCCTGGCTTTAAGGTCTCCGAGATGCGCAACAAAACTATTGAGGAATAAGTTAACCTTAACATCTTGCTCTTCCTATGGTCAAGCGATACCGTTTTATAAAGTTACTCTGCAACTGGGAGCTGCATTTTGACGCACCTTGCCAGTCCAGAACTGAATTTGTTTTCTTGTACTTTGTTTTGTGTATATCGAACATACATATCTTTAAGTCTCATATTCAAGGCTTCCTGTATTAGTGAAGCTATTAATGCGTTTTGCGCGTGAAATTCTTCCAATTAGTCGTGTTCGCATTAATTCTATCACATCGCAAATAATAAAAAATGAACAAATGTTCAACATTTTTATCAACCATATATGTATCGAAATTATTGATTAGATCATATTAGACTGAATATGATTTTGTGTGTTACTAACATGCTACAAAAAACAAAGTCCACCTCTTTCAACGCCCTATACATATTTTCTCTCATTCTTCGCTATTCTTATCTTCATCAGAGGCGGTCACTGTTTGAAGTTCCAGAAATTCTTCGCGAAGAACAACCGCAGCATCACTCCTGGATGCATCAGCAATACACTGCACACAAAAAATCAGTTTGGTGTCATTAATTTTGCTCCGATTGTGTGATGACACGACACACACTTGCTTTTTGACACAGCATCGCTTGCAAACGCTATCGGCACAGCAAGCACAAATTCGCGGCATTGTTCGTAAAAAGCCACCAAAAGTTCGGAGACAAACAGAACAACGTGTTCCTGATGTAATACGAGGACGAGTGCGCTGTAGGATCATGTCATGACTGGAAGATGTTGGACTGATACTTGGATTGCTACTAGCAAAGGATGCACGGCCCGTACGCATTCGCATCCACCACGTAAGTTTTTTCATCTGAGCGCATTGGACACACCGAGTCATAGACAACCATTGCGTCGAAATTGTATGCAATGAAATGTTGTTTAACATGTTATTGGTCGAGTGAAAGTCAAAGTAGCCACGTCTGTAGCATTCGACAAGTGACGTGGTTTTCTGACGAAAGAAAGAACAAACAGACATATTGGCTCGTTTTACGCCAAAATTTCGAAATACTGGCAATTGAGCAAAGTCGAGCGAATGAATGAGATGAAATCCTAGAAGCTCACCGTTGTCGTTGTGCACTAAACCTGTAGCTTCAATACAAGTGTAGTCTCTTGGCTCTGACAAAGAATAGTGGCGCCATGTCACGCTAAGTGTATGAAATGGATCATTCGACGACGGACTCTCCATAAAAGTGAGCACTTTGCAGTTCTCGACGCCATCTTGCAAGAATTTGGACCGAGCTCGCATGGAATCGGTACTAACGGCAATGCATTCGTACATGACGTCATTTAGACTGCCAGCTACTGTTCCTACCATTAGCAAAGAGGACGGACCCAATTTTTCTGGCTGGACAAACCCTGCTCGCATACACGCTGCACTATTTCCACTTGGTAATGATCGTGGTGATTGAAATTCTTTAAACACTCGAATTCCTTCCTTGCGTTGTACTTCTCGCCAAATCCGCGCATCCGGAAATCCATCTTTTGTCAATCGGAGCTCCTTACGTTGTTTGAGATTAATCTCGAGCATACTTATCGACAATTTAAGAATTGCTTTCATGTCCAGATTTGATAAGTGAAGTTGTGGTAGTGCCTCCACCATTAAGTCGTTCTTGGACATAGTAGGAGGTAGATCCGACCCTCTAGTTTCACTTTAAGCATACAGAAGCAAGCGTCAAAGTTTGTAACATCTTTTCATTTCATTAAGAAAGTTTTTAAATGCTTTCTCACCTCGTTTGCTGGTCAAAATTCTGACGATTAAGTTGTTGAAAGCAAAATAACAAATGTGACAAAAGACTTAATTTTTACTTGTGGAGCTCGTGTGTGAGGGCAGAGGCGTAACACTTACAAGCGCACTCACCACAGTGACCAATTCGTTTTTTCTTATAAGATTTGCGTAATGATAGTCTGGCTTCATGCGACTTAGGTCTGTGCGTTGGTGCTTTCTTTCTTCATCTTGAAATAATGTAGACGTATGAATCTCTATTTTGTCTTTTCGTCAACTCTATCTGAAGTTAAGAATGTAACTCTCGATATTACAAGTGCAGAATTGTTTGTGTATTTCAATTAAAAATTACTATTTCTGGTTTTGGTTGAAGTAATGATATTCGATTGTACAATGAAACACCTTCGAAACCAACCTTAAGTCATTAAGCTGTACAGTAAGCAAGTACGTTGGTATCTGTTGTCCGATCGGCACATTCGTGACATTAAAGATACCACGGTACACTTTTTTATTTGTTCTCTCTGGTTAACACCTTAGAAATTCTTTTTGTTCAGCTGTCAATCTGTCAATCCACCAGGCGAGGGAATGCACGTAATTAGATCTCGTTATTGAAGGTCGTGCGATGGAGTTGTAATCCAGCTTATCTTTCTTTGTATTATTTACCAGTATTATCCTTCAATCTACAGCTCTCGTGCTCTTTGTAGAGGATTGACAGCTCTGTCGTTCTGGTTCTATCCTTACGTTTGCTCAAACCCGAAATGTCTTTTCTTTCGTCTAATACCGTTAAACACTAATCTATGAGGAGTATATACCAAATAGCAACCGAATGAAGAAGCGAAATTACGTCGAGAATCGAGACGCGATTTTATTTTCGACTGCTGTGAGCTTAGAAAACTCCATGGACTGGAGAACAAAACAAAGTTAGTGTTTGTAGCCCTTGCAATATTCAACAAATAAATAGTTTGTAAATAGTAATTAGCAGTGTAGTATATTTCAAGTGAAACTCATACTAGTACAAAAAACCCAACTTGACATAATACTAAACTTGCATCAATTGCTGTCGTTAATAATCGTGCGTCGCCGCTTTTAGCCACTAGGGTCTGAACGCAGACTTCTCAAATGCTCACCAAAATCTCGTATATCATCAACGCAGCAAGTGAGTCTAATTAATATCGACAAAGTTTAATGGAGATGATGAAAAATTGGAAACACAGGAGAAGACGTCGGTTAAATTGTATACTAGAGGAGTCCAAATAGACATAAAGACAAGGTGGAAAAAACCCAAAATGAATGAGTTCTACTGTGGATTAAAAGGTCAAGCTTATGATAAACAGCTAAAGGTTCGAAAGCGACATGCTATTTTGTCGAGCCATGAACCAGCGGCTTTACATTATGAAGTTGAGGAAGGCAAAGTGATGTCAAGTGGAACATTCATGATTAACATGCAATGAACGCCTTGATGTATAGAGAAAAGAATTGAATTGAAGACGTTACAATGGGAGAGGAAATAGAGAGCAGTTTGACAGTGACAATACTTGTCATTTGTCGGCTCGACACTGGAATAAACGACATATGTAGTAAGTTGTATCAATTTGAAAGAATGAAGTTTGGTCTAAGCACAAGTGACTAGCATGTTTGCAGTGTCGCCAACATCCAAAAGTCATGATGGAACATTAACAAAGCTTATGATTTCTTTCGTACATCCACACGAACAAAGTTTAGAGTCTTCATCATGGATCGTAGACAACTACGAGTAATTCTTAAGGTTTGTATATATCTAACTCACAACATTTAAAATGGACGATGGAAAGAATGGCATCGGAATGTTAGAAGCTATGAAGTGTGCGGAATGTGCTGGTGCATGTGCACCGAATTGACGTTTCCGTCGCTACCGAAGCGTAACTCGTGACCACTAGCAAGGGGTCGAATCCCTGATAAAGTCTTGAGTTCCGTAATGATACGAGCACAGAGATTCATATACGTAAAAGCATTACCATCCAGCCGTTGAAAGTCGAGAAGGTAAATATGCTGCTGGACCTTGTATAATTGCAGTCCAATCTTGATTTGCTGCATCTGTTGCTGAAGCTTCGTCTCGTTTGAACTCATCGCGGTACCACTCTGTTGAGTAGAAGCGTCACCTGGCGATTGCCACCGACACTTAACACGGTACGGCGCTACTACTTTCCATTCAAAGTGGAGCACGAAAAGCGCCTTGTACACTTCAGACATGACATGAGCTGGTTCTTTCTTTGACTGTATACCCAAATACCATCGTCGTCGTTTGGGTGTGGGCGCTGCATTGCTGTGGCTGTCATCAAAACCAGGAATACTATTACCACTACCTGTAGACAGTCGCGAGCCCTGTCCTGGAATATTGATCCCACGTCCACCAAAATTGCGAGCATCTTGAAGTGCTGACGATGGTGTGATTAATGGAGATGCCGCCATTGGTAGTGGTCCTCTACCAGGAAGTAACAAAGTGCTTGGTTCGGGAGTCGAGAACGTCTTGGGCTTGTTATTCACTGTGCGTACATCGCGCAACTCTACAAAGACAATTTCAAAGCTTCAGATTGTAATATGACGATACAAAAGTAACATATCAAAAAACTTTTGACGTTGATAGGCGTACCATCAATGCGAATTTTTGCATTCTTGTGATCCAAAATCAATTCATACGCAACTCGAAGCGGATGGTTTTCTCGTCTTGTGAGCAATGCTACAAGTTGATCGTGCCCGACATTTGCAGCATAATTCAAGGCTAAACATTGCGATAGACATTCTTCATCAATTTTGAACGTCTACAAGATGCAACACCATGCAATAAGTGGTTTTAAAAATTTGTCATCATTCAAAGCATCGTATACCTGATGTTCAACAATCTCTGGTGGATGTTGTAAATATGGAGGCAAATCAATTTGAAACCATGGATGTTGTCGGATCTCTGGGATTGTAATGCGTTTCATAGGGTCCACCACCAACATTCGCGGGATAAGGTCGCGTGCCATCTCGGATAAATGACTGGGTAACGAGTACATACCACCACGAATCTTTTTAAACAAATTCGGTATACTTTCGTCATCAAATGGTAAACTACCACATAGCAGAGCGTATAAAATAACACCACACGACCACACATCAACTTCTGGACCAGCGTATAAACTTCCAGATATCACTTCAGGTGCTGCATAATTAGGCGAGCCACATGATGTTCGCAAAAAATCACCATCTTCCATACTATTAGAGAGTCCAAAATCCGCGATTTTGATATTATTGTCGGCATCTAATAGTAAATTCTCAGGTTTTAGATCACGATGCACAATACGATGGAAATGACAATATTCAACTCCTGATATGATTTGATGAAAAAAGTGACGAGCTTCTTCTGGTGACAACTAAAGAAACAAATTAATAAATAAATATGAACGAACTGAAGTGATATACTTACGCGGCCTTTAGAAACGATGTAATCAAAAAGTTCTCCACCTGCAATATACTCGAGTACCATAAAAATATCTGTTGGTGTATCAATCACTTCATATCTATCACATTACCATAATCATATTATTGTATTACTCCTATTCATCATCTTGAAATCATATACGTACAATCGAATAATATGAGGATGACGCATTTTACGTAGTAGTGTAATCTCACGTCGAACTTTTTCACTCATATCAAGACTGCGAATTTTATGACGATTAAGGATTTTGATTGCTACTTTATGACCTGTGATTTCATGTTGAGCCACTAGAAGGAATGACGTGAGAAGGTAAATAGTAAAATGCGATCTAAAAATGAAGTGATAGAGCTCACGCTTGACTTTGCCAAATGAACCGATACCAAGCGTCTTGCCGAGACGATAGTGGCCTAACTGGATGGGGATGTCGCTCATGGTCTCGACGAACAGACTGCTCGCTTTTATCTAGTTGTGCGTGGCCCACACGAACAATAACTTTCACCTCATTTTTATGACATTATTGCTGATTTTCTAGTTGGTAGAAAAAAAACATTACGTTTGGATGATTGGGACATTTATTAAACGGAAATTTCCTTAAAACTACACATTGTCATGCAATTCATGATGATGGTGCTCATACAAAGTTTGGGTAATCGAAAGCGTGTTGATGATTCTCTTGTAAATTGCTAAGCAATGTTTGTTTGACTATCTATGTAGTACATATGTCAACTAGATATAGAAAAATGTAGTTGAGAAGATGGGAAGTAAAAAAAAGCGAAATATTTTATACTTCCGGAGATAAAAGGATTTTTTTTATGTTTTTGTTAATGACGGAACTGGTTATATCAAGACAGTGTACCCTATGGTTTACGTTCTAAGAAAATCAAAGTTGAGCGTAGCAATTTCTTAGTAATGATTTTTTATCCAAAAATCTCATTAGAAAAGTTCTAACATAGTGCAAAAGTGATAAAATCTTGTTTTCTGTTTTTCTTAGCGACATTTTTTGGATATTTAATCGAAATAATAGAGTGAAAAGTTACGTTCAGAGAGTTAGTATGCAGATCTTTATTGTTATCACATATGACCCAACCCAAATCAAGGACCATTCCT
>NW_020190023.1:2146128-2146195 GCF_900000015.1 Plasmopara halstedii | reverse complement strand
TCTCACAGCGGTAAGCACTCCAAGCGGTATGCTTTGGGAGTGGCTTGTGATGCCGCAGAGCCTGCCA
>NW_020190023.1:2145468-2145557 GCF_900000015.1 Plasmopara halstedii | reverse complement strand
TGAAGTTTGATATCCTCCAGGAGGCGCACGATGCGCCCTCCAGTGGCCACTTGGGCCATGAGAAGACCTTCTTGTCGGTCTCACAGGTT
>NW_020190023.1:2141337-2142952 GCF_900000015.1 Plasmopara halstedii | reverse complement strand
GATTGGACGTATAACAACTTCCTCTTGGCGTTTCGTCACGTAGCCCATCCGCACGGTGCACCGGAAGTAGCAGCTGTGATCCAAGATGTGGCCACCAAGTTCGGGATCCAGGACTCAATCAGTGGAATGACTAGCGACAATGCGGAAAATATGGTCAAGGGATGTGCTCAGATGATTGCGAACAGCAGTGCGGATATTAAGTCGGTGCACGTGCGCTGTGCTGCACATGTAGTTAATCTCATCGTTCAGGCAGTACTCAATGCACCGGGTGTGAAAAAGCAACTTGACAAACTGCGCAAGTTTGTGAGCTTCATCCACAACAGCAGTAAGCAGAAGCAAAACCTCAATGCCGCTGCGAAGGATCTCGTTAAAGCCTCAAACGATCAGCATGTCGAAATTGCCCTGAAAATCATACAGCTGACAGCTGATGTTTTCACCAGATGGAACAGCTCGTATGCGATGATGCAGTCGCTGCTGCAATTGTAGCTGGCTATTGGTGTCTTCCAGCTGCACCGGAAGTCGGAAGCGACAGAGCACCTACTGAGCCTGAGGACTTTAAAGTGGCAAGAATCCTGATTCCGTTTCTCAAGACGTTCGATGTCATCACTACTGAGCTCAGCGGTTCGTCTTATCCGAACATGCAGATGGTCTACCAGTTTTTTGTGTACATGAAGAGCACGGTGGCAACCGCCGTGGTGTCAGATGTGCCGATCGTTGCCGAGGCTGCATTGGCAATGGAATAGAAGCTGAACGTATACCACGATTTGATGGTGTGCGACGAAAGCGCCGTTGCATACGTTTTGGATCCCCGCGTGAAACGATTTGCCGGTCTTAATGCAGCAAATCAAGGTGCGGCCCGCGACAAAGTGCTTGCACTTATGGGCGCCAAACATTTCGAAAATGTCCGCCCCGATCGTGTTGCGCGGGAAACAAACAAGCCGGTGTCCCTCTTTAAAAGCCTCTCGGGAACGCAGGAGGCCGCGTGAACTGCTTCCAAGCTCACCGCGGTTGAGCAATTAGAAGAGTACGGGAAGCAGCAGTGGCCGGGTTTAAGACTGATATTCGAAACTGGTGGAAGATGCAAGAAAGTCAGTGGCCCCTTCTGGCAAAAAATTGCTCGCCTCTATATGGGAATGGTCGCAACCTCTGTTCCGTCAGATTGCGTATTCTCCGACTCCGGGAACATAATGACCAAGAAGCGAAACCAACTCGGTGCCGACACTGCTGAAGCCATTCAGGTGAGTAAGCGATTCAAGAGATACGCGGACGGCAAGCAGCGAGAATACTCCATTGCAGACGACTGTGATGAAGCCGATTACGCAGAAGAGAGTGAACCATGCATCATCCAGTTGTCATTCGAGAAATAAATGCGCCTGTGGGCCACGTAGCCCGACGAGCTCGCCGTGCACCTGGTGCCCTACGCCGTACTGCAGGTGGTCGGCATGCTGCAGCGCGCTGCTGGGATCCTCGGCAAGGTTATCCCCACTCTCTGGTGAGTCGGCCACGGACCCGCGAATGCTCCGGCCAGTCATTGGTGGTCGCACGTCGAGCATTGGGACACACTGTCGTGACGCCGGAAAAGCAAAATCTGGTCCGAAAATTGCTTGCGGAGCTG
>NW_020190023.1:2140653-2141034 GCF_900000015.1 Plasmopara halstedii | reverse complement strand
ACGCCGGAAGAAGCAAAATCTGGTCCGAAAATTGCTTGCGGACCTGTGGGTGGGCCGTAGCGCTCCGTTGTTGGTGTCAAATTATCGATCCGCAGCGAGGTATAACCAATCACAAGTGCCACCTTTTTCCTACGCAATACTACCTGCTATCTGCTAGAGTCCAGACATCGAGTCTTTACGAGCCACGACTGCAGACTGCAGCTTGATGTACACAAAAATCAGCCCATCAACGATACTTGTCACGAAGCAGGCAGTGATACAGATCGAAAGATTCCGCACCCACCGAGGCACATGAAAAAAAGCAATCCTGAACCGCTAACACGGTTCACCATATGAAATCTCACCAAAGTCAAATAAAGCAACTGGATGCTGGGGTGAAAA
>NW_020190023.1:2140541-2140643 GCF_900000015.1 Plasmopara halstedii | reverse complement strand
AAGACAGCTTTTCTAAATGGACTTCTCGAAGAAGACATCTTTATGGTGCAGCCAGATGACTATGTTGACGAAAGTCATCCCGAGCATGTGTGCAAGCTAAAC
>NW_020190023.1:2139137-2140378 GCF_900000015.1 Plasmopara halstedii | reverse complement strand
TGCAGACTGCAGCTTGATGTACACGAACGATCAGCCCATCAACGATATTTGTCACGAACAGGCAGTAATACAGATCGAAAGATTCTGCACCCACTGAGGTACATGAAACAAAAACAGTTCTGAACCGCTAACACGGTACACCATATAACATCTCACCAAAGTCAAATAAAGCAACTGGATGCTGGGGTGAAACAGCTACGAAAGGTGCGCAAACTGTCATGTACCGGTGGTACTGCTGGCGAGCGCGGACAACGCCGTGACTAGGGTTTAAATTTTGGCAGACATTTCGACGCCAATTTTGAATAGCTTTGCTAGCAGCTTTCCAGGTAGCTTTGGCTTAGCTTAGCTTAGCTCCGAATATTGAGAATCTAAGCTAAGCTAAGCTGCAAAAGCTAAGCTAATACCAACTATATTGACGCGGAGTGAGAAAAATCAATGAAGCTAATAGCTGTTGTATCTTTTAATAAAAAGGTTTGTCTGATCATTTTTTTTACGAGTTGGTTTTCTTTTCGTTAGAAAAATATAAAACTAAGAAATTGAGAAATAAAAATTCCATTATATATCATTCAAAAACTGCTGAATTATACTATTCTCTGGGTGTTGAACTCAATCTTGGACTGGATGATTCTGTGTTATTCTCGAGGGTTACTCCTGCATCACATTTTGATCTAGATATGTCTGAGTCACGTTTCATCTTAGAAACCCGCGATCTACTACGAAGCTTTTACCGAGTTCAATGATTTTGTCACTAGAAATATGGATCATGATTCAGTAAGAAATATTGACTTATATGTCAAAGGTGAGTTAGTTGTGTAAGAAGAAGACTGCTCACAACATTATCTAAATAATTCCTGGCAAAAACAATTAAAAATATTCACACCGAGACGATTGTTTTTGTCGTAATGATTAAAAAAAGTACATTTGTGTCCCACAAGATGCTGACTAGCTCTTGTTGGCGTTTCCATACCATTCGAGTGGGCGCAAGAAAATATTTTATCGAATCCGGGGCTTATCTGAATTTTTTGTCAACATTAAAATTTAAATCGACTTTGCCACAAGGTCTTCTGTAACGGGATTACACGTACCCTGATAACAGGTGTGTGTCACACGAGATGTGCATGGTGTGACTGCACCCAAACAAGAATACGGTATGTGAGCTAGGTAGCCATTTTACTTCATATATATAGTAAAATCTATATAACTACAATCCTTCTATTAAAATTTAATCAGAAATTACACTA
>NW_020190023.1:2138198-2139127 GCF_900000015.1 Plasmopara halstedii | reverse complement strand
GCGATCGCGTTTCCTTGCCATCCGACAGGGCAACAGGGAATTGGTGGACTTTGTCCAAGAGTTGCAAACTCTCTTTGCCGGGATGGCAACAGATCCTCTACTTGAGGCGGTCACAGTGACCATGTATAGGAAGGCCTCCGCGCTGGCGTGGCCAGAATGGAAGTCTTTCGTGTGCATCCGTCCTCATTTGAAGATGCGGTGGATGTGGCATTGAATGCCGAATTCAATTTTAAATCGGGACGACTTGGTTGGAATGCAAACTCCAACAGCTCGTCGAGCGGGCCTATGCCCGTGGATCTCAGCTATGCTGAGGTCGAGGGAGCAGAACTCCGAGCTCCCAGGCAGCATACACACATTCGACGGTTTTTTGTCTGTGGAGACACCCGTCATTTTCGGAACAGCTGACCCCTGCGCAAGGCGCGTCAAGGTTCTTCGAATCATCGCCGCAACGCCTACCAGTCTGGTTCGTCGCGGGGAAATGACACCACTCAGTAGGCGCGGGGCGACCTACTGGGTAAGAAATGAGTTCTGTTGAGTCAGGGAGGAATAGGTCAACAGGGTCCAGCCCCAAAAGCTCCGTGCTCATGAACACGGAACGTGTTTGCAAGCCAGGATTGCTGGTCGTGGAGGCGACCGTAAAGGATTTCAAAGAGCCATTAAAAAATCCTCATCGAATCTAAGGCGTCGGGCAATTATACTCGACGCTCCTCGATGGCGGGAAGTCAGCTGTATGTTGAGGCGCTGAAAGCGCGGTGGTTGGGTGACATCGTCGCTGTTCGCCGAGCAACGGGGACGCGTGTCACGGTACCGAAAGTCCCTGTGGACCTCGGAGTCAAATTTTTTATACTTTGATAGCGTGGAACGCTGTCTAGTCTTAGACTTGGATGCAAGTTATGACCTCATCCTAGGAATGGAATGGTTGGAACATT
>NW_020190023.1:2137505-2138151 GCF_900000015.1 Plasmopara halstedii | reverse complement strand
AACAAGAATACGGTACGGGGCTAGGTAGCCAGTAGTTATGCATGTATTTAGATTTTACGATATATATTTAATATATTAAGGAAAATCTAAACTTCTAACATTAGGATGAAAAGATAAATAAAAAAAAGTGTGGAATTTAAATCGAAGAGTCGATTAGCCATGGGAAGGCAATAATCACTATTGGAGTAAGCGGATTGCGATCCGCTAACTCATACTTGGTTCTTGTAAAGAACGAAAGGTCGGTGACCTAAAGTACGTTTCCTCAAGCGTTTTGCTACGGCAGACCCGCTGCACTTGGTAGCACTTGTTGTTCAACCTACATCTGATTCGTTTAGACTGATCATCTGTGAGGATGGAGGAATTTTACTCTTTGCCCCAAGGCACGCAGGACGGGCTTAACAAGCTGATGTCCTCGCTTGGCGCGCAACACCTTGTAGCACAAGGCCCCGAGGCAATCGGTGCGCGTCTAGAGGCATTTTTGGGTTATAAAGACGCGCTGCTAGAGCACTTGTAGCAGAAGATATCTGCATCGTTTGCGTTTATGACGCCACCGTCGGTGACGGGAGACTTCCCCCGATCTAAGCCGCTCATGGTGAGCGTTAAGATCTTTGATGGGAAGGACGGAGAGAATCCCCTGCTCTGGTGT
>NW_020190023.1:2136388-2136481 GCF_900000015.1 Plasmopara halstedii | reverse complement strand
GGAGACAAAAGCGCTATTGGCGAGAGCACTGGACCGAGACGGTTAACGTGCTAGACATGAAATGTCCGAGACGGCAGACACCAACGGTGCATC
>NW_020190023.1:2134685-2136378 GCF_900000015.1 Plasmopara halstedii | reverse complement strand
ATATACACCCCTCGGTGCTGCGGACGCACTGTCCGACGTTGCACCGAGTGCGGGAGATAAAGTTGGGCTCTGCCCATGCTCGACATGGAGATTTCGGTGTCATTGACACAGGGCTCATTGAGCAAGGAATTTGTTTGCTCCAACAAATGAAGTTGCAGTGTCTAACGGACACGCGAGCCTCGTTGAGGCAATGATTGTTTGGACCTGTAAACGTTTTCAATCTTAATGGGGGAGGGTGTAACGGGGTTACACGAACCCTAATAACAGGGGTGTATGCGTGTCACACGAGATGTACATAATGTGACCACACACCAAAACAAGAATACGGGACAGGGCTAGGTAGCCAGTAGTTATGGATGTATTTAGATTTTACTATATATATTTAGTATATTTAAAAAAATCTAAACTTTTAACATTAGGATAAAAATATAAATAAAAATCAGTTTCGGTTTTGAACAGAAGTGTGAGATTTCCTTGGTAAGGCATTTAAGTACTCTTAGAGGCAGCGGATTGCGATCCGCTGCATTTGTACTTGGTTTTTGTATAGAATGAAAGGTCGGTGACCCAAAGACGCTTCCTCAAGCGCAAAGCTACGGCGGTCCCGCTGCAAGAGCTGTTTTCGCCTTCTAGTGATGGTCTGCCGCCGATGCGCTGATGAGAACTTCCAGCCTTTGGATGTTATAGGGAGATTTTGCGTCTCCTGTTTGGTGGACAAGAACTTTGAATATGCGCGGAAATTCTGAGTAGGAGGTAAACATGCACAACATGTGTTGCTAAAACAGTTTATAGGTCAACGACATGGGGTTGCACGTAAGTGCCCGTTCTCGCAAAAGTTCTTCACCTCCCTATAAATACTCGATACGTTTCATAGAATGACAGTCGTCGGTTCTTATAAAACTGTAGATTCTACGTCAGTTGTATATTATTGGGTACAATAAAATGTAAAATCATGAAAAAGCAGGGAGACTTGACTAACTAAATACTTTGGAGGCTCTTAGGTCGAGCCCATAAGCCAAATTTTCATGCTTTTCTAATGTAGAATCATTTAATTAAAGTATCCTGTGACTTGTGCGCTGCAATCCCGTTGCTGAGTTAGTTTCGAAGTGTACATAACAAAAGGATAGATAAGGTATTTAGTCCTTTAAATGGCAAAAAATGAGCTTCTGGGTGAGCGAATAAAACCAATTTGTGTCTTTTGATCGATGCTTCCATTGTATCGGGATAAATTTGTAAACGTGAGTACGTAAACCTTACACTTCTAGTAGGATTAAATCAGATCAATACAGTAGAACTTGTCTAAATTAAACCTGTTTAATATAAAACCCTCTCTAAATTGAACAAAAGATATGGACCCATGTTGGGCACCATACTTAGATTGAAATACAGTAGTACCTGTCTAAATTAAACCTGTTTAATTTGAAACCCTCTCTTAATTGAACAAAAGATATGGACCCATGTTGGGCACCATACTTAAATTAAAATACCTTCAGAATTTTAAAATTTGAATTTGATAGCTCAGTCCCGACAATTTTCTTAACTAAATCTCTCTATATAGCGTACGTAGAAACAAAAAGTCTGACGTATTCTGACTTAGAAAGAGAGTACTAAATACGAGTAAAGAATTCAACGATGGACCTCTGCTTCAGCTTACGTGTCTTGATCAGACCAACCTTGTCCTTCATATTGCGGATGA
>NW_020190023.1:2134470-2134675 GCF_900000015.1 Plasmopara halstedii | reverse complement strand
CAGCCATGCGGATAGCTTGAAGTATGTCAATCTTCTCTGGGGCTTCCACTTGGTCTTCAAGGCGTTGAAGCAGGATGCGGTTGAAGCGCCTGCGGTAGTATGCTCTGAAGCTCCTGATAATTCCTGCATCGCACGGTTGGGTTTTTGACGTGGTACTTGGTGGTAGGTAAAGGATACTCGTGTTGTGCAAGTTCACATGGCTTGA
>NW_020190023.1:2134084-2134376 GCF_900000015.1 Plasmopara halstedii | reverse complement strand
CAGCTTGTCGGAACCATCCCCGTTGCAGCAAATAGTTAATGTAATCCGCTCCTTGTTTGCTTGCGACCTTCCAACTGCTTGGTCGCAAGTGAATTATCCGCCTGTTTAGGATATGCTGTATGATTAAGCAAACTAAGCATGAAAAAATACATGTCATTATCAAATGAACTCACCTGCATGCGGTGAAAGAGCCCTGTTTCGTCCATATTGTAAATATCACATAGGTCATACTTGTCGAGAGTGTCCCTGATCGCAGGCAGAGCATCATTGACCATAGCCATGTCAACGGAGA
>NW_020190023.1:2133896-2134074 GCF_900000015.1 Plasmopara halstedii | reverse complement strand
GCAAAGTCCGAAGCGTCACAGACGACGCTGAAAGGACGATCGGGGTCTGGCAGCGCCACTATCGGTGCATGCAGAAGGCTGTCTTTGACTCCGTCAAAAGCCTCCTGAAGTTCGATGTTCCCTTCCGCATCCTTTTTAAGGAGATTGAATAATGGCCGGGTCATTTCTGCGTAGTTTA
>NW_020190023.1:2090251-2133886 GCF_900000015.1 Plasmopara halstedii | reverse complement strand
TTTCACCCCCCATTAGCATTGGCTGAGGTTGAAAAGGGGGGGGGGGTACGCAAACTGCATATGCTCTGTAGAGCCGCAGATGAGACATCAGCGGGTACGGCGGAGCTGCACAGCAGCTAAAAAATCTCCCCCTATCATCAGCATGACTAAGGTCCATCGCATATGGTGCATTCAAAATTTTGTATTCCCGGCACCTCGTCCTCTTCTCACTGCTGCACTGTTGCACTGAATGCGACGCCAACCTCTTCCTCTACAGAGAATAAATAGACGTGGAAAGTCTCTGAGCATGTCACACTCGTTCATGAACTATTCGAGAAGATTGAAGCCATTCCCATCTCTGTTAGAACTTTCAGCCTCCGGGTATAGCTCAGCAGTCCTCTCCTTCCTTGACGGGTGAGCAATATTTTAATACGCACCCAAAACGTTTGGTTAGACGATGCAAACACGCGTGACAACTGTCACTTCAATTCATTAAAATTAAGAACGCCTCTTTTACCGAGATATTGCACATTACTCCTATCAAGAAAATCGCATGCGCGATGCGCTGTGGCTCCGTTCGGAGCAAGACCAAACAAATATTACATCTGAGCCTTTATCATCCGAATATTAATACGTTTTTCACCGCGGTCCCTGAGTTGGCAACAATAACAGTCTCAGGGGGTGAACCATATGTTCTTCCACCGGCATTTGACTGGGGCGCCCTGAACGTGCCTCATCGGCACTGGTATGCGCCTCCAGGCGAGCGTTTTTGGTCCTATGACTGTCAATTTATTCTCTTGGGACCCAAGGCAGCCAAGCTTTTGTTTTACTGGTCTATATGTGCTCAACACATGTATTCGTACATTTCAAATTGCAGAGAATATAGTCGTTCTCCTATGACTAGGTCATGGATTGTGCAACTAAGTGCAACGGAGCTGCCGTGCGGTTTGCACAGGGAAGCTTTAACCCTCAGAGGAAACGACACAGCAGTTGGGTTCGTGCGCTCCTACCAGGAACAAAGTTATGAGATATCCAAAATTGTTTGTTCGCTCTGCTATCTCAAGAGTACATACATGTAGCGTCAACGCTACATAGACTGACACTAATGATATACCTTTTACTGCTTCTCGTTAAAACTTTCTGACTTGCAGCTTGTAGCCTTGGGTCGGTGCTCCGATATTTTCACTTATGTATATCCATGTTTTACTATTCCACATGTTTCCAATATGCTTGCCCCGTTTTATCATCACGATAATAAAACAAAGTAGATAGTCATACCGGTATATTACTGTTATCGAGCGGTAGTAACAGGGTGACACATCGTTTGCCACGGATTAGCTAAGCTTGGGATAAATGTGTTCATTTCTAAGCTGTCAACTCTATTGACTCTGTCAAGTGATTCCGGACGGATCACTTAACCTTAAGAAATGTCCAGAGTAGTTCTTGACTGCTTAAAAATTTGTTCGAAATAAAATTTTTATCATGCTGGCCACAAAATACTGCCAGCTTTGACATGTAAAAATTTTCATGTGTCAAATACACATGAAAAAGTTCTGCTATAGCAAAATATAACAATTGTAATTGTTATATTTTGCTATAGCAGAACATCAAATTTGTACCGGTATTACACAAAACATTATTGAAAAGGTCATTCCACACACGACGTAGCGATGCTACCATGTCGCGTTCCTGTACCCGCGTCTAAAGCATTACATTTATCGGTCCGCCGCATCCTTTACTATGTAATGTTCTTCCTGTTTGTAGCGGCAATTATACAGATGCTACGATTCATCTACCGAAAATGTGATACACGTGAACACATGTCGGTGTTATTGACAAAGACTTCGCAAATCCTCAATCGTCATAACGTCGAGTATTGGCTAGACAAAGGGACGCTCTTGGGTATACACCGAGATGGTGGGCTTATACCTTGGGAGTATGACGTAGATCTTGGTGTTATGAATACCACGTGTGCTGTGATCTCGGCCCTCAAGAGCGAGTTCGAGACTGTCGGATTAGTCGTTTATGACCGTGAAGACACTATCCCGCACAAAGTCAAACTCACATATGATACGGAAAACCATGAATTTTACTGGTCGGATCCAAAGTTACATGACCCGTGCATTCGGGTGTACGACAGAGCAGATACAAGCACATGGGTTGACATCTACTGGTACGTCGAGGTGACGCACAAAGAGGTGATGGCAGCTCATGAGAATGTGCTGATACCTCCAAATTACGATAACGAAGACAACCTCGTGTGCTGCTCAGAAGGTTTGCAAGCGCACACGGAACACATGTGTTGCGGAGGTTGTGTACCGCAGAAGTCGCTATTTCCATTACAACGAAAGCGAGGCAATGTCCATTATAGTCTCAACTCTAGTCAAGAGTATCCATTGCCATTTAATGTCACGCAATTTCTATCTATCCAGTATGGTGAAAGCGCATTAACAAGTCGCGAGATAAAGGTAAGAAACTTAAAAAAACGGCTAATGGCTTAATGTAATTAATCTGCTCTCGTTATCGCAGGGTTGGAAAAGTATCGTTTGTGGTTTCTGGATCAGTCCACTGCTATTTATAGTCCATTTAACGATGTTTATTAGCGTGTTACTTGTGCTAAGCATTTATTTGCGACGTAGATACTTTACTGACAGCTTAAAGCAACGAAAGCTTTAACATGAAATTTTTAAAATCAAATTTCTTTGTGAATATGTACATGTAACTATTTTGATGACAAAAGTCAAAGAATAACAAATCTAGACATGGCTATTTATAAAGTCGGTAAGTGCAATTCTTTGTGTTCAATCGTTCAATGAGTAGTATCAAGTTCTTCTTCTACTATCATGACTATAAATATCACAACAAAATACCATCATTTTAATACAGGTATTTATTCTTAAAGGTATTACATACACTTTCAAACGACAACAGACGTCATTATCCAAATTTACCAGTTTAGCGCAAACGGTCTTACGTCAGCATTAACTTGCCCTATTGCTTCGAACAAAGTGGACACCGCGTACACGATAATTACACCGAAATCACATGATGGAAGATGAATTTAGCACACCATCAAGCAGTTTAAAATCAAAGCGATTACATCGCAAGGCCGAGTCTTCACCTGAAATGCTCGAGCAACAGTTGCGTTTAAAGCGCGAGATGAACTTAACGCGTGAGCTGATTGACTTTGATTTAATAAAAGGGTTTGTTAAAAATCAATCTATCGCACTGTATTATGTCGTTCTGATGACGTGTCTTTATTGCTTGTTATAGCTCGGCTCTATTTCACACAAAACCTTCAAGCCATGACCGTAAACTTGTACAGGAGGGATTCATACGTGCTCTATTTCTACCGTTTCATGCCAAGTATTGGAAACAAACACCATGGCTATATGAGAAAGCGACTGCGCTCTACGTTTTGCACAGTATAGCTGTTTGTATATACATTTTCTACCGCAAGACCACATTACCGTACAATTCGTTCGAGATGTTTTTCCCTATTTTTCTACTAGTTTTAGTCGCGATTGGCTATGGTCGCGTGTCAAGTGCACTTCAAGTACCAGATACAGACGCAGCATGCAAAATTTTGTCTCCTATTCTTAAACAAGTCGAGACTGTGTGCAGCTCCGAGTCAGATACTTCCCATGCCGCATCAGGACTTGGCTCTGGACTTGCTGAATCCGAAAATTCTGATAGCACAGATAGTGACGAAGATAGTGGCAATTCGTCTTCATCTAGTGATGAGGTAGATCCTAGTACCGGCATGTTCCCTCCTAAAAGCTCTTCTGCTCCCACTTCACCAAAGCGCGTAAGCTAGTTCGTATGTTTTTCAATGTGCTACTTTAATAACCGCTGAAATTTCGTGCTTTGATGCAGACAATACGAACCTCAATAAGCAAACCGCCTATGTCATTACCACCACGCGTTCCGCTTATGAATGGAGGGCCAGAACGTGACGGTGTAGCAGATCAGCTCGCTAGAAGACGCGTTACTGTCTGTGTTTGGGAAAATGGGTTTCCAGTCAAACGCGCTATGTCGATCTCGGATCTTCGAAATACAATTCTCGTAAAGGTATTGAAAGTGGATATTTCTTCTCATTGAGTTCTTTCAGATGAGGGATTATTTTGCTGTTTTGATTGGAATATGCAGGTAAAAGCTACTCCTACGCGGATGTTTTATCGCAAGGTTGCAGAGGTGTCTGCCGTGATGCTTGCTCTGGTACCGATAGTACTGCGTTGGACAATTAAATGTCAGGAATACGATTGTTTCCCAGCAAATCAAGAGCCGCTTGAAGTACTTGCTTGGATGCTATTACTATTTAAAGAGCTTTCTGCACACCGCTTGTTCATGCACATGCAAGACCTTGTTTCTGGAGCATCTTTTATCTCGATGTCTTGCATGTTGTCGACATACTACTTGGCATCCATCATTTTCGCTGCGCTCGCTGATGCCGAAGTCACGTACCACCGCCGATTTCTGTACGAACACCATGTTTCCATTGTTGGTGCATTAAACGATGATGTCTAATGCGTTTACTCGGGTGCAAATATTAGATATGCTAAGTGCTTTACAGCGTTAACATCGTCACGGCGCTCGAGATTGGCCAAACTTCCTCATTTTCGTCTAAAAAATGTAGTGAACATCAAGGCATGGATCTCACTTCGAGGTGGGCGCACATGGCTCAAGCGTCAAGGGCGCCAACGCGCGGCGGATGAGATTGTGTCTACGTCGTTTCTTATCATTCTTGTGCTACTCGTTGTCATGGGCATGCAAGCCGTCTCAGAAGGATCTACGTCGCCATCCTACGAGAGTATTGTTCACATCGAAGTTGCAATATGGTGCATGTTGTCCTCGTACGTTGTTTCATAAACTGACAGCGATGTTTTGACAAGTCTTGATTAACATGCGTGCTTGTTTGGTGTGTTTATTTTTGTAGTGTTTTCATGCTGCGGTTCATGATGCTTGGCTCAAACATCAACAAGAAGTATCAAAATACCTCGTTACTCTTGACTGAGCAGGTCTCAATTGCTTTCGTACATTATTCTCCTCGTCAATTGATTGACTCATTGCTATTTAATAATTTGATTATCAGATGAATGTCTATCTTCGACTCCTGGCCAAACCTCACAAAAAAGAAAAACTTCTCGTATCCAACAACGTCTTGAAGCTTGCATGTAAGCTGTTAAAGGTGCGTGTGACCCAGAAATGGACTTGCCTTCTGTATTCAGATCTACTTGCGACTGACCACGTAATTTGTCTTTTCTTTTTGCGTTAGGAGCTCAATTCGCCCAACAAAGTTTCTGGCTTGACAATGAATCCATTACTATACAACATAACGCGTGTCGTGGTATTGTCAGCCTTTTCATCAACCGCTTCTGACTTCTTTGGTTTTAAGCTGAAACTTTGGAAGCTTAAGGCATAAATTAATGCTGACACAAACGTACATAGGAAAGTGGATGATCGATCGCACATAAGTTTGACATGAAGATCAGTCTTCAAATTTTAAGCAGATGAACGTCGCTCAATCAGAATTTGTTGGTTGAATAATTCACAAATTTAATGTGCGCGATATCATCACTTTTCTACATTTGCTAAAACAATTTCATAAAATTCATCATTATTTTTTTCGATGTGGTCCAGCACGAACATCAGCAGGCAAGTGAAAGCCGCAGACACCGCTTCAGCACCACGTTGAGTCGTTCTACACACTCGTGAACACGAGGCAGCAATGTAGACGACACACTTGTACCATCTCGATGGGTCGAGGTAGAGGGTAATGGTGAGATAGTGATTCTATCATACTGACTAGTTGGCATGTATGCGGGTATCAATTTCTACTTGAAGTGCAAAAATCTCCTTTCAGCATATTGCTCTGCCGTAGTGATTGTTTTGCGACTTGATCTCAGCACGTGCTTCAAGAGTTCTTGCTGATATTGACGTGAAATAAGAAACAAAGAATACTTGGTGCCAACAAACTGGGCATCACCATTTTAGGAGCTTGTTGTTTTTTTTTGATACCACACTTGACCCACTCAGCTGGCACTTCGTTACACTGATGCGCTTCCCCGGGACGTGATCATCAGCTTCGTTCCAGACAACAATTTGTCATGACTGGAACCGTCAAGATTCTCGTGGACTTCGCAATTTCGCGTACGCTTGAGATGAGCAACAAGTCTTATTTTCTCCATTGTAGCAATTATAGCTTGGTGTACTGAGTCGTGGCTTTCTGCTCGGCGTTGGATGCTTCCAAATACGACATCTTACAACACAAAGTCATATGACTCTTTGAAGGTGGACAAATAGATTGTCATCTAATTTGCTGCACGCCTGAAGGCCACGAAGCACATAGTGATACAGAACTTTGGTATTTACGACTAAATCATGCATCGTACGGCACTATAAACATGGTGATCGGCGATCCACAAATTGCCACTAGGCTAGCAGTTGCGAATCAATGCGCTCTTCGCAACTGCTTTGCGATGTGTCTTTAAATCTTCATTGGTGATGGCGTTGCTAAAAGCTGTAAGATGAATAATTTGGCTCACGCGGTCTACCAGGACTTCAGTATGGTAACGACGCTTGATTAAAGTAATCAAAAGTGTTATAAAAGCTATGGCGGCTATAGCGATCTGCCGCATCCAAGGCCTAGGAGGCATTTACTGATAGTGCCGGTCGATAGAGGATTACCGATCGGTGCATCACGACCCGTAAATGTGTGCTGGCTTTTCAAGTATCTAGCTAAGTGCTTACGGGTTTAATACTTTTTTAATTTCAGACGACAAAGTATATTTTCTTTACTCAAAACATTCGTACTCACCTCTATAAGTCATAAATGAAATATTACAATTCGAGCGGGTAAAATTGTGATGTTGACAATATTTGTAATCATGCCTTGACGTCGTGGTCTGGTATGATCGTCCACAAAGGCGTGATGAAAGATACTAAGGGTCCTGAAGTGCAGCAGCTAAGTGTTGGTTCATATCGCACTTTATTGGCCACCAAAATGATGCGTAGACATCAGTATTTGTCTCGTATCATTGAGTAATATACGGTCTCTGATTTAGATTATGGCCATCCTCGAATTTCAGATTGACAAGAAAGCCTAAGAATAAATGAGGATAGTACAGGTCCTACATGAGAACATTCTCAGCCGCCTATCTAAGCGCGAGCAATCTATTCAAACTGCATGCCATGCATTTAGAGTCATTTTGACGATGACAAATCAGACCTGTAGGGACCCCGACACTAAACTGGCTTGGTAATGAATCAGTTTGCACGCACTTAACATATAAATCGGGCACTTTCGATTAATAAGATCGAAGCCATTCTTCGGTCCATTTTGCGATCACTCTACTCGTATAAAGATACGGTAAGCTTTAGTCGCTTGCGTAGCTTCTTCAGGAAAATAGGTTCGATGGGATCCTTTGAAAGCCGGATCAACTTCCTCATGACCGTTCCAACAGCACGAAATGTAAACAATGCACATAGGCCAAATCTTTTTTCCACGAGTATGCCTCATCATTGTGGCGTGCGTGCTAAGCGATCTGTTCGAGATTCAAATTGAGAATCATCTGAGCTTGCGTATTGATTGATTAGTGAATCTTGACTTGAAATCGTATACCTTTTGGCATGTGCAAATCACTAGTCTTGTTTGATACCTTCGCATGGCCTTAAATATATTGATGAAGCAGATTTAAGAGATTTCAAATTATAGTAGTCGAGAACCAGACCAGCCGTTGCTTGCAGCTTCATTCACATCCGATTTGCGTTCATTTGTGATTTAATAGATTTAAAAACTTCATTGATCTCAAAAGCAGCAGTGTTGCTGAAGTTTTGAGCAGTGCGTGTCTCTTTTTCGAGACTATCTAACAGATTGTCAAGTATCTAGTGCAGCGTCAAGAGGCTGACTAGGTGGTTGCTTGTCTACATTGTCTGGTAGGAATCCAGCAGTAACTTGCTCAGCGTAGAAGTATTCAAACGGAATCTAACGTTAGATGGATGGGATGATTTTTTATTTTCCCCAATCTCAAGATTGCATCCCTCCTAGAGATAGAAAGGACTAGACGAGGATGCTCAGGCGGTAAGAGTTTGTGAACTATCATATTGTCGCGACAGGAGCAAGAGAAATGCCATGCTTGTCCTTCATATACTATGACAACACGACGACAACCATATTTTAGCTCTCAAAAACTCAACCTCAGTTCATTGTCGATACAGGTTAAAGCACTATGCTGTGCAAAAACATCCACTTTCTATCACAAGCACTAAATCCAAAGAAGTAATGATTATTGCGTAATTTCTGTGACTCGATGATTTCTTGTGCTTAAACGCTTCAAACTTCTGTTTGCATGGTGCAGCGTTATCCATGTAACTTACTTTTCACCCAAACATAAAGAACGTGTATGACCAACTGCTTCTCAGTGATCGAAAGGTGAAATCGATTTTCTTTAAGATGCGTTGACATACGAAGCATATCTTTTCATGCATATGATTCGTAGTATTATGACTTAATGCTATATTGTATACTCTTTCCTCAACATTGAAATCAAGAACTAAAGCTGGTAAGACCCATATGTCTTGACCCTAACTTATGGTATTGAATAAAGAATTGTCAACAATAGTGCAGCACATCTGTAATGACCTTGAAATTGGAATCAATAAAATTACGCTTTTAAGTCGCAATGCGCAATAACATTGTCGTCCCATTGTCATGCTTGTATTAATCACGAAAAACCGTTAATACAGGTACAGTACTACGTTTGTTGAGCCTGAGTAGCTTCTTTCCCGATGTCCGCCCTTGCAGATCCTAGTTCTACACCTTCTGGTTTCGTAGTTGCACTTAGCACAAGGGTACAAACGTGCGCCATAATTATCTTCAAGGACGAGTTTCAGAGACTCTTAAGTCTTGATACGTTTTACGAAACCAACAAGAAGATGAATCCAATTTGAGAAACTTGCCTCATGCTGCACTTGACCTCATGAGCATATTACACATTCACATCAGCTGCATACAGTCTTGTCGATAGAGCACAGTACAATATGGCGACGAGAAGATCTGAAATCGTTGTATAGGTACCACATCTTGCCCAGCATCCCAGAGCAAATACTTGAATCAAGTTCGAAATAGTAGCCCGGTAAGCCTTCAAATCGACGATATGACTGCAGAAGTGCTATTTGTAGTATCATTGTACATATTAGAGATTCATACATCTCTATTGTCTTACAACATTTATATATAACCACAATTTCTTTGTGTGTCTAAACTTTTAAGTTGGTTATTATTACAACTTGTGACAAGCTCAACGGATCTCCAATGCTAATAGCTTCTATGGATAGACCTTCTAAAAAATGTGGTACCAGCAGGCAAAAGTTACTGGCCGTGGGAGCAAGACAGTATTTTACTGACTTGTTGGCAGTCTAAATATCTATCTCATAGCAATCAATCGGCAACATGGCATGGGAGCCGGAACTTTTGATTTTAAACCTGCTCTTTAAATCCACTAGAGAGTGGACAAAATCAAGACTGGCTTGGCTTTAACCGTTACCTTGCCAGTCCAGCACTGGCTGTTTCTACGGCTGGATCTGACGGAAAATCCACAGACGACTGCTCCTCTGTGCTCATTTTCTAATACTCGAGCTCGAGAGAATCTGCCTCATATATTCCAAATATTCATCGACCTGAAGAATATGATGACCGTGTTACCACAAGCCGATCCAACGTCACTTGCCAGTAAAAAGCGTCGTCGCAGTATTGAAATAGTGGATTCAAGTAAATTTCTGGCTATGCCTTTGAATATGTCACCACGTGCAAAGAAATCGGTTCCTGCTACAAAACAAGGTGAAGAACTTTTGCGTCGAAGTCTTATGGGTCTCTCACTTCAGCTTAAGCTTAAGATGATCCTTGTTGAAGCATGGGCCTCGGACATGAATAGTGTCGTCATGGAACGCAATTTGTTTGCTATCGCGAAAGAACTGGCCATTTTGAAAGAAATGGGCGTATACGAGCAACATACATGCGTGCGATTCCTCGATTTGGCACGCAATCGCATGATGCAATTGTTAGAACAGACGGAACGACATGAAACGTTGCATATGGCAACCGATCAAACGTGGACTATGGCACTAATTCAAGCACAAGAAAGCGTCACATCGTCTCCAACAAGTACGTCAGAATTTCCCCTTTTGAGTGGATTTGATGCCAGTAGCCGCGATATTTCGGTCTTGTGGCGTGCCATGTCCATTGCACGAGACCGTGGTGCTCAATTATGGCACGAAAACAAGCCAGAGCAGGCACTTCCTTTCCTTTTGGCTGCTGATTCGTACATGAAACGTTTTACCCTCAAGTATCAACGTTTAAAAGTGGATCATGCTTTGGTAGATACGCTACAGCAACCAAAGCACGAGATGAAGCGCACACCTTCACGTGTATCGTTTGCAGAAGAACCACAAGTTATGGGAGTGGCAGATGCAGATGTGGATCGAACACCTATTTGCCCTACAAAACCATCAAAACTCGAGTCTTTACTTCTTCGGACATCGCGGGAGTTTCCGACACCCCCATTTTAGATTTTTTTATTAAACATTTTAGATTGAAACGATTAGTGATATAATTTATAAAATAGAGTGGGCCAAGAAATCGAATGAACAAAATATATAGATACGTCGAGTTTAGTGCAGTTACATTTCACTGCATTTCTATCAACGAAAGGATTGTCCTGTTCGTTTCATTTGAGGATACCAATTCTTGACTGATTTTTCTTGTCATACTGTCTCGATCAGACAACGTGTCTAATCTAAGCATAATGTATTGACATCAAGTCAGTGCTACCTTCTGGATAACTTTTCAAGGCGGATATTTCTTCAAGTAGAATCATTTCTTTTAATTTAGAGACAGATGGAACTTTATTGAGCTTACAGTAGAACGCTCGAAACTTCTGCACCAATCATAGCACCGAGATATCTACACGTTTCCAGATTTTTGTTGCTGTTTCATTGATCGCTGTTGAAGTAAGGATACTAATGTAGCAATCTATTCTTTTAGACGCTTAAGTAGATACTATACTCTTCCAGTATTACTTGGAGAGAACAGGTTTAATATTTGACTGTAGCTTTTAAGATGCGGTGCGTACTTTTCAATTTGAGCATCTTCAGGACTGCATATTATATACAGCAACAACTACAAAGAATTCCGGAAGTTTATCACATAAGGAGTAAAATAACTTTGGCAACTTATATCTTCTGTTGAAAATGGAACGGATCTTTGCCACCAAAATTTGGGACGTAAATAGCTCGTATATCAAAAGATGAGTACTTTGTGTTAGATTAAGTTACGGGATAAAAATGGTCATAGTGAAGCCATTTGTGCAGGGAAGTTGTGAGCTAGAACAATATACGAGCAGCAGACACTACGAGAAACTTTCCTATCTCATCTCTATCTGCCGTGATCTTCAAGAAATATCAAGACCTTAGTAGTAGATACTTTGTGAATTGGCTTATGATTTGGAAAGCCTGTGCGCCTCACCGACTCTAAGTGAACTGGTATCAGGACTTTACTTTTCTAATTGAAAATTCGGGTGATGTTGTGTCTTCGCACTGCCTGGAAACAATTGTCTTCACAAAATGTGGCTTTGTTATGACTCAAGACTCCCCTATACATCCCCTTAGACCGATCATAACCAGAGCTGCCGAGCGTCGTGAAATTTGTAGCATTGCCATCAGATGGATCAGGAGGTATATTCGCAAGAATTCTAAACTTAATATAAGAAAAGAGTATATACATATTATATTGTCTCACACCACAGTATAAAGTTTCAAATATCAGTAGAATGCATGCATTTTTATGCGTGGTAAACAGTTGTATGTTATCTAGGTTTAGTTGTATGTGTAATATTTCGTAAAAGCTTTATTAAATTTAGTACAATCCAAGGTATTAAAGTTGACCAAAGCATCTGATAAAAAAGACGTTTGAACTGTCGTCCAACGCTTAAACGTTGGCCGCGTTCGCCACCAAACGCACTGACATCTTTCTCTGCTTCTGAAGCTATTCATCGATAACTCAAACCATCTTCACGTTTCAATAATGAAGCCGCGTCATGCCTGGCACCGCGACGTTCAGCTTGTGGGTTTAATCTTCGTGGCAAGCACGCTACTCCTCGGCGTGACTCTCCACTCATTGATTATCTCTTCGCTTACAAACGATGAATGGTCAATGCTTCACTTTCCTACGTCTTTGGAAACTGCTCAACAACTAGGTGAAATATTACAACGGCTTGCAGAGCGTCAACTGAATTCACTACTGCTCGCACATATGGGATGTTACTTGTACCTCCAAACGTTTGCTATCCCGGGTACTGTGTTTTTTAATCTACTTGGTGGCGCATTGTTTGGTGTGACGCTGGGATTTCCTCTTTGCTTGGTCTACAATACACTCGGATCCATCTTTATGTTCCTCTTATCCCGCCATTTTGGTCACCGCGTCGTCATACGTTTCTTTCCTCACAAACTTGAAAGTTTGAAACAAATGCTGGACGTACATCGTGACGAAATGACGTTGTACATGATTTTTTTGCGAGTCTTTCCATTCACACCAAATTGGTTTATCAACATGGCATCGCCTCATTTGGCCATTCCATTAAGCCAGTTCACTCTGGGTCCATTGATCGGTCTGATTCCATACAATTTCTTAAGCTGTAAAGCTGGACTTATACTACGTAAGCTACGAACTCGTGGAGATATTATTGACCAAGCAACGACACTACAACTTATTGTAGTCGCTTGTATTGGTGGTATTATACTACCTCGACTTAAAAAGCACTTTGCTACGACCTCTACTAAACTAGATTAAGTCCAGTCTAGTTTTTTTTTTCAAAAAGTAATAATAATATACAAAAAGTAATATTACTACATTTTTATGAAGCTTCACATGAGCTGAAATATTCATCCATTAATTGAGAAATTTGAGCTCGTTTGATCGGCATTCGATATGCTATAGCCAAGACGTCATCAGTGTCCACCTGATTGCATGTACATGATGAACAACATACCAAACACAATGAGCTTCCGAATCTATTTACCTTATTGGGGAGATCGCGAAAATATTCCATGATACTTTCAAACTTGGAATTCATCAAAATCTCTAAAATATGCAAAATATCATTCAAAACAATTAAAATCATAAAATTGACAATATAACATACTTTGAGAGATCTTCATAAGTGCTAGAGCAACGCGATAAATGACTTTCCATCCTTCGTGTAGAAAAGCATCCCAGACTCGTGTAACCAGGTCAAAAGGAAAATTGTATGTAAATAAAGTAAGAAACCATTGAGTGAGATACATAGTCGGATGTAAGCCTTCGTTCTCAAGATGAGTTGAAAGATGTGGCATTTGTTGTTTCAAAAGTCCTTGAAAGACATAAGTCACCTCTAATACTTTGGGCATACGCGGACGATAGAGATCGGCGAGTCCATACCGTTTATGATTCAAACATGCTACAAGCAACCAAAAAGCTTGTTGTTCTGGCATATAACAAAGAAACATAGCTGAAATAAATCCCATTCCTTGACAATACCCAACTTCTGGATCGTGTAATGAATATGCTTTAAGCATATTCATCAATGCACATTGACCTAATGAAGAACGATCACGAAAAAGTGTGTGTTTTGGAAAAGTACGTCCAATATCCCGCGCAATAGTTTCTTCGCAAGGTACCCCAATCGTTTGGACTAATTGATGGTAAATGCCTGAATTATTAGATAACATTTGTGAAGATCCAGCAAGATAACTCCACACACGACCACGCAAAGCTTCTGGAATTCCTTTACGAATTCGTTTCTTTAAAATAGCAGCATGCCGAAATCGGCAGATTTCCCAGTCTTCAAGCTGTTTACCGATCATTTTAAGCCACTTCTGTGTACGACGATTCTCTAACCAAACTGCATGCTTGTAAATGTGATGACTATCATGAAATCGCCTGGATGAAGCAATTAAAAGTATTGGAATTGTCGACAGTAACTAGTCAAACAATATCAATTTACTTACTTATCAGTGACGAGAAAGCCATAGCGATCTACGGGGGATGCAAGGAAAGTCACTGCAAGATCTTTCGACTCTTCTGTCTTAGCTTTCTCGACCAATTCACTCGGTGACGATAATTCGCTGATCTTATCTCTCTCGTCTCCATTCTCAGGGCTCATTACAGGTAAATTCATCTCCAAGATTGGTTGGATATACAATCGAAGGCAAAAAAGTTTATTTTAGAAAGCTATTTCAGCAAAACGTAGATTGAGAGAGTCTGATCCTATTCAAGCGCTGGAGAATAGACTAAAAGATTTGGGAGTCAAATTCTACCGCTAAGTTTTTATTATAGCTGGAAGCCATCACTGAAAGTGAGAGACGATAAGCTTGAATTGAAAAACTTGAAACACAAAGATCATCTCATTTATTACTCGTGAACTTGATTTGTTTAACAATTCTTGGGGCTAGAGTACGCAAACGTATTCTGAAAGTCAATAAACGTTAGAGTTGTGTATCATCGCTTTAAACTTCAGATTTACCGACGCTGTTGCTGCGTGGGCAAGTTCCGAAATTAATGTCCGAGCGGTCCGTGGAGCGCACAACATGATACTCGTGAGGGTTCTTTCTCGTGCCAATATTAATCAATACAAAGCCACCAATTACAAGTGCAGAGGCGAGGAGCGTGATGTACGTAGGCAACATGTTATGAAACCAAAAATCAGCCACAATAGCCAATGGGACTGTCAAAGATAGTCCAACTGTAGCAACTGTAGGTGATGTTAATAGCACAGCACGGGCCCATAGATAATCGGAAAGCACATTATCAAATAGCCCTTTGATTCCAATTAGAATGAGAATCTCAATTGACAATCCGCTAAGAGATTCAATGTCCGAACAGTGAAGTAATAGTACAATTGGCAGTAGACACACCATGTTTAAAATTCCAATAAATCCAAAAAATAGTGAGATACTCACACTCTCGTCATCTGGAATCAAACGTCGAATTGCTGTCGTATAGACGCCATACATAAAAGCAGCAAAGAGTGCGACAAGATCTCCTAAGACATGATCGGAACCACTTTGAGCACCAACATCATTGAATATTGTAGAAATATTGCCAGCCATGCAAAGCAATACACCAGCTAATTTCATCCAAACAAAAGGTTCTTGAAGAGCTACGACACTCAATAGAAACGTAAAGATTGTAGAAGTGGAGCTTACAATAGTACTACTCGACACACTTGTGAGATTGAGACTTTCATTGTAAGTAAAATTAGCAATGAACCAAAGAGGTGAGATGATGGCGCTAATACGAAAAATCTGCATGTAATTAACTTGTGCTTTCGTGTTCTGCAACGTCATATTGTGACTCAAATGATCACGTCGAAACCAGGCTTTTACTCGTGGAATCAGTACCTGCGACCCGTACCAGAGTGGTAAATTCACAGAGAAAAGCGATATACCTACGTACGTGAGAAAGAATGGTCCTTGAAAGCTCAAAGTATGGAAAATATATTGCACGAGTACACTAGCAAACGTCCAAATGAGCGCAACAAAGACGAGAAACGTGATACCAAGTAGCCAATCGAATGATGAGTGACGACGTTTGTGTGACGTTTTATGGTTCAAATGAAGTGCATCTGAGTCGATTAGTGCGTCACGTTCAGATATTTCACTATCAGATGACGTTGTAAGTGTAGGTGACGTTGAGAACGCACACTTAGCGGCATCAGATCCGTAGTTCATGGAAGAAGATAATCTGAAAAAGCCTTCTAAGGTAAAAATTCGACCAATTATGGCCAGCCAAAATGTTACGTCATGAAAAATTACATTAAATCTTACAAAGTACGTTTTCCCTCAAATGTTCTTATGTCAAGGATTCCATTATACAAATTATACTACTTATCGACAAGTTTCCTATTTCTAGTCCTATTTGTTCTCAAATCATTGTTCAATCTCTTATCTCTCATGTTGAAGTGGGACTAAAATTGGTCCTCCCCACCCCGTCGCTCAAATCAGGTCCATTCCTTTTCTTCACTCGTTAAGATCATGGCATCTTGTAGCTCAAGTTCTAATACGATCCAAACGTTTTCAAGCATGACACAAGCTTCAGCTGGAGTCTTAAGTGTTGATATCCTTGGTGCGCGTAATCTTCCACCCGCTGTGTTTGGAAGTTTATTAAAATGGACTCCAAATTACGCAAATCCTTACGTCGTGTTATCACTGAATCGCGACCATTTTGTGTCAAGTATGAAATTTCACGATTTAAATCCAAATTGGAAAGAAAGTGGAAAATTTCACGTACCATTACCATCTGAGAGTGAAATTCTTGAGACTTTTGATAGTCAAAATGCTCATGTCGTAGGAAAATTTCACAAAATGATTGAAAATGTTGTGACTCATTCCAAATCAGTTACGAATTCGCACTCATTTCATCCTTGTGCTCCTGAACTTTACGTTCAAGTGTATCATTCTGATGAGATTCAAGTTCCAAGAGTTGCGTCTTCTCATGTTTATATTCAAGGACATAATGAAAAATTACTTGGAAGTGTGAATGTGCCAGTTTTACCATGTCTTTTGTCTAGTACTTCAAGTACTCGAAAATGGTATCAATTGATTGATGAAGATGGACAGAATGCTGGTCAATTACACTTAGTGTTAAATTTTGACGTGTCTGCAGCATCAAATGGATTAGAACCCGAAAAAGGAGATATTGTACGTCTTACAGGATTTGGTGGATTTGAATATTATGCAAAGATTATACCACCTAATGCACGAATGGTAGTTTTAGAGGTGTTTCAAGATCAAATTTTTGTCGAGACTCAAAGTCAAGAAGGTTGGTTACTACGATTTGAAATCCATCGAAATTTACTTCATGTGGAACGTCGACCATCGCTACTTCATGATACTTCGGAACAACTTCAACATCAAGTTCGTCGTGTTCAACAACTTAATGTAGTTACAAATGTACAGCGAGTTTGGCTTGCTGTACCAGATACACCACGAACACAAGTGGAAAACTCGGCGGCTTTCATTGCATTTTTTGGAATACAAGCATATTTGACACTTGAGCATAGTGTTAAGGATGTTCTTCATCGTGGAATATCATCTGGAGTTCAAACTTTGATACGAAGCTCAAAAGATGCTTTTGGACAAGTTAAGCATGAGTTTATACGAGTTTACTGGAGTACTCCCCGACGTATTACAAACGATGGAGGATACGATGACGATTTAGTGGATTGTGGACCTCGTATGAATCGTGGCCACATTGTACGTGCATTTACGGCTGCTAGCGTAAATTCGGAAGATACAGAAGACGAGATGATGGTACAATGGGAGACTTTTAATGACAGCAATCACGATGAATTGATTGAGAAAAATATCGAAGTAGCAGTGCCAGAGCAGCTCATCTGTCCAATCACTGGCTGTCCAATGGTCGATCCAGTTGTTGCTGCAGATGGACATAGTTATGAACGTGAAGCTATTACACATTGGTTGAAAACTAGTGATATCTCACCCATGACAGGCATGCACATGATAACAAAGCAAGTCTTTCCTAATTTTACATTACGACAACTCTCTGAAGAAGTTCAAGCTACGGCTACTCGTCGGCAGCAAGTGAAACGATATCAGCGCGATGCGAAAATGGAAGAAGCAGATTGAAAAGTAGCCAAGTAGCAGCGTTGTGTATTATGACATTTGAAAGGATCTAACGTCACAAAAAATCAAAGTCACGTTACTACATAATTAAGCATTTAAACGTATCAGATTTTTAGATTCTAACACTAGAATTTTGATCTTCTATCAAATTTCAGATACAGTACACGACCGTAAAATCGGCACAGCTTTAGTACTTGGTTATGTTATTAGTAAAAGCAAGTATACATGTATACAATATGTAACTCACAGTTCCATCTGTCCCGTGGAAAAAGTTCAATTTGGCAAAGTTGATATTCAATTAAACTCACGACTTAAAAAAAGAATTCCAGTTGTTTCTAAATTGACTTGTTAGTAAATCGATTTATTCCCTCGAGGTGTACGTCGTCCACCACGTAATTGACTTGATCCAAACATAATCGAAGATCGCTGAAGTGAAAGATTTGGATTGCGACGAGATGAATAATGTGCATTCATGATTACTTCATGTTCATCATGTTCATCATGTACAACAAAGAATTCCGAAAGATTCTTATCTTGATTAAATGGATCATATCCATCCGCTGATGAAGTACCATACATTGCTACACGTCGTGGAGGTGGAGGCATTGGCAATCGCTCAGATCGAAGTGCATCAGCTAGACGATCATAATCAACTGAATGATGATTCACAACATTATGATTCAAAGCCAATCGACGACCTTCAAATCGCATTTCCGAGAAATCATGATTGTCGGCATGCATAAAGTAAGCTGCTGTACTAAATTCACTTGTTGTACTGATTTCATTCGATAACGATTCGGCCAATTTTTGATCAAGTAAAGCCATTCGTGTAGCAATATTAGCCATGGCAATCGATGGTTGAATTACCAAGACACCTTGAGTTTTCATCTCTTTACTAAATTTGCTATCTGGAACGAAAGCAATCATACGAGGATGCGAATGTCCTAATAATGTTTTCAACATTCGTACATTTTCACGTGTACGATTAGCATCACCCGTAAAGATAATCACATCAGCTGTTGACATTGCTTGAGTTCCATCACGATCTTTTAATGTATTGCGATACGAAATCAAATCAGTATGTTGAAGAATCGTATCATTCATTTTTCGCCATTGTTCCGTTCGTTTTTCATCTAATAGAGGCACCGTGACATGTGCACCATACAATGATAAGCCTAAAGCTGCTTCAAATGCAACTTCATCATCACCAATCACCACAGCATTTTGAATCTTATTAAACGACGATAAATCACCACTTGTGACTGTACGACGAGCATCAAAGTTTGATGCACGGGTACCATGAACAGTACTAAATCGAGGTCCCAACATGCTATGACTTAAAGCTCCTCCTTGAAAGTTTTGAACTTGTGTACCCCCTAAATTTCCTTTGTCGAGATTGTCCATATCACCTTTTAATGCTTCAGCTGCCAACATTCGATCTTTATACGTTTCACCTGCTCGACTTAATCCAATTCCACACAAAACAGGACCAATAATTTGATTCACGACGACAGCAGCAACAATAGTTGCAGAAATTTCAGATGCCCATGATGCATCACTCATTGCTTGTACTTCACTAGCTAAACCAAGTGCTACACCAGCTTGAGGTGCTAATGTGAGCCATAAATTATTGTATTGTTGAGGTGTCAATTTCAGAACAAAGCGACCACCACAATAACAGGCAATAAAGACGGAGAGATAGCGCAATACAATATAGAGACTCATGAGTGGAACAGCAGCAACCACTTGATCAAGTTTTAATGAGGCTCCTGTCATTACAAAGAATGGTAAAAACATGTATGGAGCTGCTGTATCAAGGATCATGTGCATATCATGACGAATAGGCTTATGATGACCAGCAATACACGATGCAACCATAAGCACCAATAATCCTTCAAACTTGATTTCCCATGATAACCCAAACATTGCTGCTGTAACTTCGGCAAAGAGTGAGCTAAAGATGTAAAACATATAACCCATAGAAAGCCATAGAAATCCTTTCAGTGCCAACACATTCTTCGATGAAAGACAACACGATTCTGAAGTATAATGAACTTCATCAACTGGATTAATGTCAGAGATCATCGGTTCAAGATTTGGATGAGCAATTGGAACATTTTCCGTCGTCTTTTGATCACAATATTCATCAGCACCATGTTCTTCATCATGTTCATGATAAGGTTCTCCACCTGGAATTTTAAAGATCATAAGAGTGACACCAGCTAGAATAGCACCCATCAAGACATTGGATGCAACAATCGACATGGTAAAAATTAGATTCACCATTGAAACTTCCAATTCAGCACAATAAATGGATGTGATAATACGTGCAACGGAGAAAGAGATGAGGACGACAAACTCAGCAGTCATTGTGGCACCAAGCATTAGACTTGTAAATGGACCGACACTATTAAGTTCAATCTTGATCGCCATGACAGTACCTGGAGACACGAGGACGGAGATTGATCCAAACATCAACGCAATACCCAATTGACAATTAAAAGTCATGTCACGATAGAAAAATGTTTCTTCCAATAACAGGATTCCACTTGTTTGAATGATCATTGCTGTTACATACATACAAGCAAGAAGTTTCGCAATCGAAAATAAAATTGGTCGAAGTTCAGGAAGATAAATTTCTTGTCCTGCTTGAGCCGAGATGAAAGATAAAGCAAGCGCACTGACGTATCGTGCTAACATATTAACCACATCACGATTTAAGAGATTCGTAGCAAAGGGACCAGATATGATTCCAATAACAAGATATCCCGTAATGAGTGGAAGTTTGAAAAACTTGGGAAAGAATAGAGCAAGTGGATGTGCGGCAACAAGTACAACAATAAATGCCGCAACATATTGCACAGTATCAACCAAATTGCTTAATGAATTGAATGGTATCGTTTTGTTCATATCTCCACCACCACCACCACTTAATCGACGTGTCATTTCATTTTCATCCAGACTTTCTCGAATATTTGTCGAATGATCAAAAGGTAGAGTAACGACCAGCGAAAGGATTGAAATGAAGACTGTCGTGATTAATTGAGGCCTGAAGTAGGCACGAGGAATCATGATCCTCAAATGTGATTACGTGCGTTCAAGTATCCACTTGAGTGCGAATTGGAAAATCGTAGAATGAACGATCACTTCGGTGTGTTGACCAATTGCACGTTCTGAAAAGGAAAGTAAGGATTGCATTTGGGCTGGTGATGAATACGCCGGACTGAATGACTTGAGTAGACGAGACGATCGTGTACTGGCACTGTCGAGTCTGATCCAGTTGGAAATGAAGAAGTTTGAACCTTTAAACTTTTAAAAGTGTGTCGATTGATAAGCTGAAGGGGAACGTACTCAATGTGAGTTACAAAAGAGTGGGAGAAGATGTCGTGGGTGGAAAGCTATGGTACGGTAAATGGAACATGAGCATTTAAGAGAATTGTTGTCGTCTCGTTATTGTCATCTCGTAGTTATTGGTTGTCGACTTGTAGGAGATACTGTATTGATTTCGTAGAGCATTAAAACATAAAGGTATGGAATTCCGTTTAGTAAAACATTAAGACATGAAGGTACTGAAAAGCTTAGTAGAATGTCACCTGAATGTTTGGATTGCTATTCTCAAATGTATTAACATGATTAGTGGACTAGGCGATAGTATAATATAAAATTTAGTCAAGTCGTTTTAATATTTTACAGGAACATACAGGTGCTGTGTGATATAATAGTCCAGGGAGGCGAGAACTATTTGTAACATTATATAAGCGTGAATTACTCTGCGAATGTCATCTTTTTTCGGGACTTCTCGGGCTCTCACGTCGGAGATCAGATCCAAAAAAATTAAAGCGAAAAGCCAGTTACGTTTTTTTTCTCATTTTAGAAATATAGAAATAGCAGCTCGTAATCAAAAAATGTTCACGCGATGGTAGATGCATCATGCCCATCCGACGACGTCAAACGAGAGCGATCTGGCACATTAAATCGTCTTTTACAAAGATATGAACATGTTATTTGTCTCTCTTTTAAGCACTATGATACTGTCACGCGAATTCTACTGCCTTTAATGCGTATACATTATTCGTGTTAAAATACTCCAAATCTTGTTACTTACACATAAGCTTCATAGATCTCTAATAACTTTGATAAGAATGTCTGAAAAGGTTAACATACGTTTTGGATTTGAGCCTGCAAATGAAAGGCTGGTGGGTGGTACCAATGCCGCTATCTCTAGCTGCAGAATTTTATTGTGATTTTGACTTAATAGGTAGAAACTGTGCTTATACTGTCACTCTCTTAACCAATACGTGATTGGAGTGACCCATCTGTCTCGAAAATCCAGTGCGTGTTATTTGATAAAGTATCATGATGCAGCTCGTACACCACACACTATTTCATAGACGAGTGTTACAACACGGACATTGCAAAGGCATTTTGTCAGATACTTCATACTGTAGAATCCGAAGCGAGATTACAACGAGAATGCACCATCATCACTCTTGATGATATCACCAAAGGTGGAGAGTTTTCAAAGTAAAGTCTGAATCTTGCTCATCCACATTCAATATGAACTCTTTTTTTTCTATTCAAACAATGTCCATCGACCCGTTTCTACACCCTTCTATTACAACGTACACGCGAGCGGTGTCACCTTTGATTAGCTACTGTAGCTCTTCATGTACTAATAGAGCAGAAGCGACAGCATTTTAGTTCAGTAGTACTTTCAGATATCTAAGGAGTGAGTGGTCTGCTCTGCATCTGAAGGTGAAAATGTGCTCCTAAGCTTTGAGTATGTGAATCTAAACTCAGATCTTGGATCAAGGCATTTGTTTGTACAAGCAGCACAGATTCCCTTATACAAAGAGATATCTAAAATTCGGGACTAAAATGTAGGCGACCATGGCCACCTTTTCAGGCTTATCTAGAGGAATGAGATCTACAATCGTTTGAAAGCTATTCGAAATTTTTTTTGATAGACGTACAAAACTACACCATCATAAAAAATCACACCATCATAAGACGCTTAACCGTCACAAAGACCATAAATGATACAAATGTCACAATGTTTCTTTCTATCGCTCGTAAACAGGTTCAGATTGCACAACGCGTAAAGAGATCGATTGTGGAAACATACAGATAATAACAACTTGTTGTCGAATAAGTAGAAAAACTGAGACTCAAACGAACATAGTAATTTATGCTTGAAATGACTGCTCGATTGCCTGCATTTATTTCTAAAACCAAACTGGTTTAAGCCATGCAGCAATTAAAGTCGCTTATGATGTGTATACACACTCATCGCATTGGACACAACGGAAAGAGTATTTGCAGCGCGAAGGATAATATCAAAATATGTACTAAAATTATATATAGGAGAATATTTGCATTGATTTTAAAGGTTTTGAAAATGTATTTTTCAAGCAGCAAGGCATAGTAGCCCTAACCTCCTCGGCCGACATTACACCGAGATCGGGCATAGTGTTTCCTTTGCTTCAATTGTAAATAGAAGATGCATGAGGCAACAGCGATCAGGACGTTGTGAGGAATATGCAGAAAGAAATTGCTCAGTAATCAATTCAAAAAGGATTGATGTCCTTGTAGTATAAAGCTCATAGTCATTACAACAGGCATCGCCTTTACGAAATCGTAGCATAAGACACTCCATATTTGTCATATATCAAACAAGGATATTGGAGGCAATTCTACAATTACCTCACTCAGGTGGTCTCCAGAATATTCCGCTCTCTTTGGTAGATATAGTGTCATCAAAGGGTTTATCAGGCTTCTTGAAAATATCTCAGACAGACAGAGACGGCTGATCTCAATTATTCTTTATGGCTTATTATTACTAAGTGCAATTTGAAGATGTAGTTTACAGAACTCAAAAGCCATGAATGAGAAGAAAAAGAAATCATACAGGCATGATAGCCAGGCTAATAAATCCATCAGTTGCTCAGTAATAGTCACAAGAAAACAAACGTCACAATAGAACATACGAGAATTTAGATTAAAAGGCCGAGTCTTGCAGCGAATACCAGCGTCAATAATGAACGAGTAGATGAAGTGTGAAGCGAAATGTTAATGTAAGGAAGTGTAATAAAAGCTTTTTTAAGCGTCGAATCCCAAGACATTTGTTTTTAAACAAAATTCGGGTTCCGAGATGTAATTAAGATCGATAAACCTTAAATGGATAAACTTTACCAGAAATTCATTACAAAATACGACAATACGACATGGGTGACGTTGCGTAGTAATATTCCGTCAACAATTATCATTCGAAAGCTCTGGAATCCCTTGGTAAATTGTTATATATCATACATTAAAAGCAAAAGTTCCTATTGGTCAAAATCACAGTAGTAAATAATACTTTATCTGTATACGAATATATGATGAACGTGCATCAATTTTAGGATAATTATTGGTTTTTGCTAGGTTCAGTAAGAAGCACAACTTGAGCCTTGAGACTCATTGCTACTTTAAGCGTAAGTAAGACATCCCTAATCATCTTTATACTCCACTCATATCTAGACAAAATTACAAGTAGCATCACCGGATATATATACCCTCAGTGTTTGTAATTTTAATAGATGTCTTCCCCTGCATGTTTTAGCTTGAAAAGCTTTTGACAAATTAACGGTATTCAATAACGTCTCTTGTTGGTAATAATAACAACCTAATTAATTGTATTAAAGCAGTAGTAATCATTAAATAATCCTAAAAAAATAATGTGCAGTGCTGACTTTTAATATCAAAAACAACTTAAAGTATAAAATCAATGGATTTTTGTGGATTTCTACCCAATACCATCTACTATCGTTATGGATGAGCACAAAATTTGTACTTTAGAAACGACCTTGCATTTTCTCATATTAAATATGAGGGTCGTTTCTAAAGTAAGAATAATACTATTCAAACGACACTTGCCAACTTGAAGAAAAGTAAAAGCGTCAACTCGACATGGACGAGCTCCCAACTGTGCTTAAGCTTCATGTGCTACAATTTCTGGATCATAGTGCACTACATGCAGCTGAGCAAACTTCACACGCTTTACTAATTCTATCACGTAAACATGGTGCGTTCTCTTCTTCTCGAACTTAAATTTGCAGTACATTAACGCATGCAGTTACTTTAAGAATTGTGGAAACGTCTAGCGGACGCGACTGTGGTCTACAGCGATCTACTGAGTGATGCTAATGTATGGAAACAACTAGTGTGTTTGGCACAATGCACTGCTACCGATAACACGCACTTGATAGGCGGAGTGAAAGCATTCTCTTCTGCTGATCGGCCGAGTGAATCGCCACTGAACACACTTACGTCTTCACATTGTTGGATGGAATTGTATGAATTACAACTACGAAATTTAGAGGAGGAAACAGAGTTGGCGCGATTGGGTGAACGTATTCAGCATCGTTGTGGTTGTTCATCATCCGAATCGTGCTATTGGAGCAGTTCAGCTTCAACAAACGAGAATGCAATTGAATATATCGACTATGCTTTAAATGGACCATGTGTGATTAAGGCAGTACAAATTGTTCCTTATCGCGTCTTCTGGCACCCGGATAGTCCTACTTACGCACCTAAACGAGTTCAGTTTGAGTTCTACGATGTCACTGAGATACCACAACAAGAAGCATTGAGGTGGAGAGATCATTCGTTAGACATGTCTGCATCAGTGATCAAACCTTTTTACTCAACGCACGAGTATGAAGTACAAAACGAAATGACGTTACAAGAATTTGTACTACCAAGAAACGTAGCAACTAGTCGACACACCGTCATGCGCGTGACACTTGTTGGACGGCACCAAGCGCAGACATTTGTACTTGTTAATGATGACGAGGACACGCAGCCTATTTACTACTGTTGTTTAAGTTATGTGAATGTACGTGGAGTACCATGGAAACCCGTCCAAGCAAATAAAAAAGCATGTACAGCAATGACTCACCCATACTCCATCAGTCCAAACCTCCAGATGGTGGCATTTACTGGGTTAGCAGTTTATATGACTGCTTGTTACAAAGGATGTATTGGTAGAACGTAACGTGGAAAGATGCAAGCAGAATTGTAAAAGACGTTTGATGTATGAACATAAATATTTCCAAGTGACGGGATTTAATAATATAATGCAGTTAACTACCATTTTTCAAATTCCACACGCATTCCACAGCCACAAGTTTTGAACCAAATGTTGGCTTTTTCGTCAATTAAACATTCCTTACCATATTCATGTCGATGATCCGATTCACTTGCTGGCTTGAACTCTATTGTATTTTTCATTTCTTTCTTGAATGTCACCATTTCAGTAACATCTCTATTTAAATGCATGATGTGTTGTTTCTTCAATAAATGCTTCGTCCTTCTTGCTGCCGATCGATATGCTCGTTTCTTTCGTTTTTCCTTCTCTTGTAATAGTCCTTCTTCGTTTCCATACAAACGATAAGCTTCTTGCACAAGAGTTCGTCTCAAATAAAGTTGAAGTGGTGCAAAAGCTTCATGTCGAGGATTTGGTTTGTTTAAATGTGGTAAACCACAGAAGGACGAGTCTGGTAGTGCATACTCAGCTCGAGCACGAGATTTGGATAAAAGCTCAAAAGCTCCGTGATGAAGCGTCTGGTCTTGTCTACAATTAATGCACACACTCAACGAGAAGTGACACAAGAGCACACGATCCAAATACACTGCGTCTTTTCCGCACTCCTCGCAACGGCCGATAGGAATGTCGTCAACAACCGAGTTTATCAATTTCGGCGCCATTGCAATAATAGTTTTATATTATATGAAACGCAACGTCACTGTATCAAGGGAACCATAAAAACAATAATATTTGACTGGATGCAATATGGTCGAAACACCAGAGGAGGTTACGGACGCTCAGACATTGAGCAAACTTCCCCAGAAAAAGTTCTATCGCTCACGTGCACACTGCAATCCGTTGTCGCATAATGACTGCTTTGACTAGTACGTTCATATTCTTGTTGAAGGGATGACAGATATGTCGTATATTGACAATTACCTGGCATATAGTCCGCTAACACCTGACAAAATGGACTGGTCTGCTCATTATCCAAACATCGAAAATCCGTATGTTCTTGCACTTATTACGCAATTATTGTCGATTGATCAAGTGGTGGAATTAATGTAAGCAGAAGCGTGGATTTCTTAGACGTTGGGTGCGGTTTTGGTGGACTCACAGGTATATCATTGATATGTATGACATCATTGGCATTACGATTTAGTGCTGATATAGTTATTCGCAGTCAAGCTAGCGGAATTATTTCCAGATAAATTGACTTTGGCTTTAGAGATCCGTGCCAAAGTGACCGAGTATGTTCGTCTACGCATTGAGGCACTTCGCAATGAAAATCCTGGTCGTTATCAGAATGTGTCGACCCTGCGCACAAATGCTATGCGTTACTTGCCGCATTACTTTCGCAAAGGACAAATTACAAAGATGTTTTTCTGTTTTCCGGATCCACAATTCAAAGCACGTTTGCACCGCCGCCGCATCGTTCAGTAAGTGGCCTTACTTTATGATTTGAAGCAGTTGGCAGGAAGTCAATAATGTCTATTCTCTCAGTACACCACTTCTTGCTGAGTATGCATATCTACTGGCTTCTGGTGGTATTCTTTACACCATAACGGACGTAGAAGAATTGCACAAATGGCACGTGGAAAAGTGTTCCAGCCACCCGTGTTTCATTCGTATGGATGATAGTGAGCTTGTACGTGGCTTTTGTTTGAAATTGCTAGAGCTTGTTTCATATTTGATTCTATTGCAGTTGTCGGACCCATGCGTGAAGGCCATGACAGAGGAAACGGAGGAAGGAAAAAAAGTCGCTCGTGGTGGCGGGAAGAAATACTTAGCGGTTTTTCGGCGGAAGCCCAACGAGGAGGTTGGCATCGACAACCTTTTCTGGTGAGGAATAGCCACTTTATTAGTTTTAAACCGCTCAGCAATACGCGAGCTCTTTAGTGTTAAATGAACTGCACTTCTTTTCTGGCATGCCAGCAGGCGCGATTTTGACGATGTGCCTGCAACGAGCCACTGCTTACCTTAAACTTACATGATTTACATCAGACACGCAAAGGGGTCGTCGCTTTGTACAGGAGATGATGAAAGCGGCTTCTCTTCGTATCCACTAGTTTTATTGCTTGCAAACGAGTCATTAGCGTCCGGGACCAATGATTTTGCTGATTCTGCTGCGGGGATTGACACTTTCTTCGAAGATTGAATGGTAGCTGCATCAGGAGTTATCGTCGTTCCTGTAGGTGAAGTTGACCCGACATGTTGCGAGCTCAGCGAGCCGAGACCTAAACGACTAGTAAATGACCACGTAGACCGTGGCGACTTACTTGGAGGCGTGGAAGGCGGAAAGCTCGTGCCATCTGGGGCAGTAAGACCCTCATTGACCACATTCACATCTCCAGGTATTTTTACGTTGATTGGAGTCAGAGATTCCGCCGTTGAGCGCAACAATTCTTGTCGCTGCTTGCTTTCAGTAGGTACACTTTGCGACCGTAACTCCGTTAGGATCACGTTAATGTCGCCTTGAGCCCCTTCCAATACCTCCATGATCCGATCGCTAGTTGCTTGCATTACCACTGCGTAGACAAAGGTTAATTGTCAGATTTGTAGTAGAAGCTAGATTCTAATTTTGACAAATGACGTACCAGAAAAGTTGCCATAGTTGGCATTCATCTCATTCCACAGGAAATCGAAAAGCACAAACACCTCCGAAAATAGCAGATGAAATGCCTCGTTATCATAAAACAATGGCCAGTTTGATTGTTGCTCGCGGACCAGCTCGCCGTCAAACTTCCAGAAAAGGCGAGCCACCATACATGTCACATTGATCCCAGCAGGACCCCACGGGTACGTGTGATCATGCGATCCAGGCACCTGACTCTTCACCATGCGCACGACCTGATCGGTATAATGCGAGGCGAAGTACACCAAACAGTCGAGACTTAGCATGCCACCAGCACGAAAGTCGGTCGTCGGATCCGGCCGCTGAAATCCTAATCGACTCCATGATTCTCCGACTCTTTCAAATTGCAGAGCTTCCTCCAGCAATTTATCCTTACTTAAGGGCTCGTGCGAATAGATGGCCGTCCAAAGGGCAAAAAGCATTTTCTCAAACTTGTCTTCTCCAGTAACACAGCTTTGCTTCAGTAGGGCGAAGCGCTCCTGCATGTGCGTAATGTAAGGCGCTTCCGGCATGCCCAATTTGCCTAGGCGCGACCACAGAGAGGTGCCCTCAGCGCTACCATTGCTGCGGAAAAATGCCGGTATCAGATCCTCTCGCCTTTTGCTACGTAGCAAATCGCGCTTTGTAGCCTGTGCGAGAGCAGCGCGCTCGCGCTCGCGTGCCTGCTTATCCAAACCAACTAGACTCTTGCAACCATCTGCTATTCCAAAGTGAAGGGCATAGGCTACAATTGCGCCATCAGCGTATCCACATAAAATGCTTCGCTCGTCTTGGCCCATGCTTAAACTCGTTAGCTCAGCATTTGTTCTCTTACATTCAATACGTCGAACCACAGAGCCAGGCATACCTGCATCACGTACTTCGATAGCTGCGTCAGCGCCGGCGCAGGCCGTAATCAGATACTCTCCCGATCGCGTAAAGAGTACGCCACGCTCGAGCAGTAACTGCGGCACTTTCGGCTTGTCATCGTTCTCCTCAGTCGACTCTCCCTCCTCTTTTGTAAACAGCTTATCGTGAGATACTACGTGACCATTAATTGAGACGATATACAGCTCAGACTGCTGCTCAGAGCCATCGTTCCGTTTTTCGTGTTGATCCATTGTTGCCACGTAACCGCTACTGGAAAGACCTCCCGCTACCATGCTGCAATTGCCGCTGCCAGTTTCTCCAACCGTCAACTGAGCCTTGTCATCGGAAAAAATTGAGTTTGCTCGAGAGTAACGCCCACTTCTCTGAGTCTTGTGGGTTGTGATGGAGTGAACAAGAGTATCCCCTTGGGCCGAAATGACCATGTGAGAAACAGCTGATGTTTCCATCGGTCCAGGTGTGAGCGCCAGTGCGTGCAGAGGCGTCGAGCCGCGGAGCGAGTGTAGCAATAGCATGTTGTCCTTTGAGGCACTGACTACGACGTCTAAATCCACATTTAGGGCCACAGCGACCACAGGACTCGTGTGACCAACAAGCAGAACCCATGGTAAACCACCTACTGGCAGCTCTTTTTTTAAAAAGAGACGTCGCGAGCGAGATGCCGAAAGCTTAGACAAAGCCCAAACAGACACAGTGCAATCCTCACTTCCAAATGCCAGCGCCATGTCTCCTGTAAAATCGTCTTCGCTCCGCGCCATACACAAAATCGGCTTTTTATGAAAGGCGATCCGCTGCAGCAGTTCACCATCAGCTGCCCAGTGAATACGCCAACTACCATCCCAGTAGCCACAACTGATCATTTGTTCATAGAAAACGACACCTTCGCTAACAAGGCATCCGGGCGGAAGCTTCCACCATTGATCTACATCAACCATCGAAAATGGGCAAGAACGCACAGTGTCGGGAACAGCATTCATGTAGCGCTTCGCTAAGACGACACCGTCGCTATCTGTCGTATACACAACAACCCCATGATCGTTACTTCCAGTGCTGTGGGCACCCATACCTGTGCCACTACCGAGTCCAGGTGTTGATCCGGTAAGTGCAGTGAGTGCAACCGCATGGTTTAAGGCATTCGAAAAATGCACACTCCTGACAGCAGCGGTATGCTTAGATGGAAGATCATAACGACGCACTTGTCGACGCGAAGAAAGCATGGCCATACTATGTGATGCTGGAAAGCGAGCCTCTAATGACTCGTCCTGTGTCATGCGCACTGGATGCGGCTTACGAAAGAGTTGAATTGGAACTGTTCCTCGCTGCACAAGTTTTGCCCGCACACCGTCGCTCGATGTGCTGAGATCCAGGCGCTCTGGATAAGAGGCGATATGGTATGTATTTAATGCATCCACGGCCATGGCTCCATTTTGCTTGTACCCGAATATCAGATCAATCCAGTGGTGGAGGTTGCTGGATACATAATCGCTCTCTAGTGCCAGGCGATGGAGTCGCACAAAGTCGTACGGTGATGCGGCCCATGGAGGAAGTGCCACATCACGCTTTAAGCTCGCCGTCATACTAACATCTTGTCCCGGTGCAAAGTGTCGAGCTAAAGTTTTATTTCGAGCACTTGAAAACAATTCAGGCAAGTAGAAAAATTCCGGCGTTAGCTCGAACATATTTCGGTCATCACTTGTGCACATTCGGAAGGCGTCAGCCACCGAATTAAATGTCGGTTCATTGGCCGCCATGTGGTGAATAAGCTGCTCCTCGCTTCCAAGAATTGCGTTCGTAAAAGGCGCAAGTCGAATTAAGAAATACAGTACTGACTGCATGTGCGAGTACGTTTTTGCATGATGGAACGCCGGAATAGGTGTTTTGGGATCCCAACCTTCGTAAACTGCACGAGCTTGCTGAATAGCCTCAGGCGTTTGGGCACCAATTGGACGACGCAAGTCACGATAGCTTTGTTCATCATCGAGGCGAATCTCTGATGAATCGTAATCTTTTAATACCCATGGAAAGACGGGATACTGGGAAGGATCATTATACGAGCGCCCCGCCGAGACATTTAGTGCCATCAGGTATTCAAAATTGCTTATCTCACGGCGCACCCACATTTCAGTCCACTTGCTCTTCGACAGCATTCTCTCTGCTGATAACAATCGCTTACCCCATTTTGCAAGGCATGGCGGCTTGCGTTCTTTAAGAGTAGCATACACTAGATCGGCCTCTCCGTTATTCTCAAGCCCGAAAAAACACGAGCTACCATCCACAAAGTAAATTTCAAGGCCGTTCTGACCCTCCATGAGGAATCGCCGTCTATGAATTATACGAATTACGCGGACTCCCCAGACCCGGCGCTTCACCTGTGACACATAAGCCTCGTGAAGACGCTGAGCGCTGCGTTGTCGAGCAGCAACGCCTCCATCTTCATTAGACTTAAATGAGTCCGCGATTCCACGCAGTGTCACGACACGTTCACCTTCAAAGACAATAGTCGCGACACCAATACGAAGGTCACCACGCACCAAAACACCAGAAGGAAGCACCAAATACGCCTTGGTGCGAAATGGCGCTCCCAGCGATTTCCAATGGTCATGCTTGGTTGGAAATTTTTTCATCATCCGTGACGCCGGGCCCGACGAACTTTTTTCTTTGGGACTATTTGGCTTTGACTGCTCATTCCTCGTTGGGGCTGGCCTTTCCTCCCCTGCTTTATCGGGTGAGCCTGAGTCCTGTGGATCCTGCATATCGCCACTTTCTTCTGAAACGCTCGAAATACTTCTGTGGGATCCAGAAGTTTCAGAACCAGCTGTTGACAGCAGAGTTGTCGGACGTGCACTCGCCAAACGCTTTATCCCAGTAGAAAACCTCGTAGACATTGTGCCGATACGCCCCTTCGCCGACTTGACTGTACTTGCCACATCAACAGAAACAGCACGACGATCTCTAAATAATGAGTTCGAATCGGCATTGTCAGTACCCTCGGGTGGCAAAGGGGCTAATGGTGCAGTTGACAAAAGCTCCACGTTTTCACCCATGGCATTCAAGCGTAACGTCGCATCTACAACGTCGCCCGCGATTTCGCTGCTGTGGATTCGATCATGCAGCATCAAACGAGATGTAGCATCGTCGCTTTTGCCATTCTGATTTGTTGAAGTTGGTGTACCGTCATCATCTAAATAACCCACGTCACTAATACGTCGAGCTAATCCAATATAGTCATTTTCTTCGGATTCAGCTACTTCAGGATCCTCTCCGTCGCCGCCGCTGCTGACTGTGTGGGCTTCATCATCATCTTCTTCCTCTTCAAACAGTTGTTCTGTTAATTCACCTGATGCAGAAAGAGCTGCATCATCCACCACAATAGAGTCCACTGACGGCATTGCCAATTCGTCAACAATATTGGTTGATATCTCGTTGGATAAAATGGAGGAGGCAAGATTCGAGCCAAATCGATAAGAGATCGTATCATCTGTATCAGGGAGCAGACGACACCGGATCCAGTTACTTGATGTATAAATGTCAACACGCCAGAACTCATTGTCACCCCATAAACCGATAATAGTTCCATCACCCACAGCGTCCACAACCGCATCATCTTTAGCTCCCCATACATGGCGAACGCCCCACTTAGCCAGCACTCGAAGCTTCATCCAGTCATCAATGTCCTTTGCCTTTACACGTTCAAGCCATACATGCTCCTCTCCTTCGTTTGATGAGCAACTTAACGAAGCCGGCGAGCGAGTGAACTTGCTGATTCTTGCCAGCTCAAGCTTGGCGCGTTTCTTTTCATTCGCTTCCTCGTCAAACATACCAACGCGACGCAAAGCTCGAATATCGCGCGCATGAGCCATTTGTTCATGGTAAAAGCTGTCGCGTCGGCGTACTTCTTGATTATTGGTTATAAACTCGTTACGGTCAAGAAGCTCGGCTAGTTGGTCGGAAGAACGTAACGGAACGGACACTAGCGATGCCAGAATACTGGCCAGCTTAACTGCCGATTCAGACCAAGACTTCCGTCGAACACGGTCGATCAGCGACGACAGCTCTGGAATAAGCCAGAGCAACAGCGTAGTTTCGTCTCCAGGAGCAGCCTTAACGCTTTCACTTGCTGTAACCAAACCAGACGTTGTGGTCATTCCATTTGAACCAGAGCGAGAAGGCGCGAAGCACGAATTAAATTGCGCAATTTCGTGCCCCAGACCCATTGCGTTTATAAAGTACTCGAGTTTGTTAATTCGCTGAAAAAAAACCGAGTTAGCAGGAAGTCGAAGTTTAACGGAAGAAAGCTCGTCGTTGTCAATACTTTCACCGCGAGTGGCAGTCTCGTGATCGTCAGAGATAAGGACAAGGTACAAGCATCGCAAGAGCAGCTGAAGAATCTGTCGCATCGGTCCACCAGGATGTGGCCGTGCAGATATATTATGTTTTCCAGGCAGCGTGGCTGGCGGTGAAGCAGCACTACCCAGGCCTTGCGTCACACCGATGGGTAACCGATTGAAGCCGAATCCAAGCATTGTCGAGCCCGCATTTGAGCGAGCAGCAGAAGCCAGCGAAGGTGGGCTGTTCATTCCATTTTCTATTGGACGAGTAGCATTGCTATTACGACGGTGAGAATTGCTGGATCGTCGCGCAAAGCTAGCATCCGAATCTGAGTGAAAATGAGATGCAAAGTGCTGCCAAATACCTAAAATTGAATCCACCAATTCGGCCTCGTGCCAGATCGCACGCTCACATTTCCAAAACACTGATACCTGAGTCACACTCTCGGTATCCCAGCCTGAACTATTTTTTAAATTACCTGGATCAACTTTTCCAAGCGTATCGGGGTCATAGTGAAGCACTACAGCAGCTGCAAGCGATGCCAAACTTTCAGCATTACGCCATAAAATCGACTCGCGCGAAGGCGTGCCTTCATTAAAACGCAAATTCATCTCCGCGGAGAGCATTTCATTCATCTTGTCTAATGTAGTTTTAAGTAAAGAAACCACGACCACCTCAAGTTCTTCGGTAGAGGAGATGAAGCGAGAAAGAGTAGTAAACGGATCCTGCAGCAAAAACCACGCCATTTCATTCTGCTTCACTTCCAGACAGATCATAGATGAGATCACATCGTAAGACATTAAAGTGATGAAATCCACACACCCACTTGGCTGGTATACGGACATCAGCTCTACTAATGCTAATTTCATGCGACTTGACATGTCGTTGAAGCAGCTTGCACTCACACCCTGTTTTTTACGGTCACCATCTCCGTGCAGTGCCAATAATCCGCGAACAAAGTCAACATCGTCTTGCACTATTATAGAATACAGCGCATTTACGCGAACTTCATCGGGTTCTTGTGTGTTAAGCACCATGTCTCGCAGACGACTCATAGGTACTCCAGGGCAACCATTTAGCTTGATACCAAAAAGCGAAGTTGGTGGGGATGCAATGTTCTCATAATGGCGCTGTGGATCACCACGAAGACTCAAAATGGCCTCGATGATAGGCACCTGCTCTGTTGTTGACGATTCGGTAGCAGTGCCCCCCATGCTGGATATACTTCCAAAGATAAGGACGTGGCGATTAATAGAGCTGGCTGCAGTGGAGGAAGCAAAAATAATCTTGAGGTGGCGGATCGCAATCATGCGGATAGTTACAGAGCTGGCCCGTACGAGGCCTAGGAAAGCAGGCATCATGTTGTCGTGCCAAATCATCGCAGTAGTGAGAACATTCTCGTCGATAAGAGCGTCGTACGCAGCAGTTTTCCCATCAAGTGTCTGGATGTCTTTTTCGGTTACTTGAACTCCTAGCATCATAAGCAAAATTTCAGAGTAGACTCCCATGGAGACAGGTAATTCCTCAGGCTTCAGCGAGTGCATAATCAAATATGCGTCGCCAACGGAAAGCTGGATTTTATCTGGGCTATTCACCATTTCCGGATCTTCACTGCATTCACATCGTAAATAGAGGTACGTACGTAGCAAGCGCAGTGTCACCACACGAATGACATCATTTGAAAACCCTAACAGCGGCAACCATATTCGGAGGCCACCTAGTCTACCAAATAGTTCAAGCATCCCAGAAGGAGCCGTGGACTGAACAGACAGCTCAATTAGCAACTGCACCAGGTCTGGCAAATCTGCCTCGGGTACATTTTCGACGATTGAGCCACTACCATCCAGATCACTCTCAGGCAGACTTTTAGTTTTTGATGAAGAAGAAACAGTCGCCGAATCAGATGCTGAATTTGTTGATGTAATCTCTTGGATTGGCGTTCCGTCAATATTCATTCCTGGAATCATAGGGTTGCTCGGCTTTCCAATCATGCAGAATATGAGGGTCCTCGTGCTTTCGTACGACAACTGAGACTTCACTTCCTTGCCCTTTCCCGAGAAAGCCATGACGGATCCTGCAGTTTTCGCTGGTAGAGATTCACATAATACAATTCTGATCATTGACAACACGCGCCTCCGAAGAAGATTTATTTCTTCAGGCTTGAATTCTCGCGCTCTTCGAAGTGTTGTTGATGAGGAGACTCGCCAGTAAATCCACGACAGACAGCGCAAAAAGTGCCGTGTTGACGCTGGAGACAAGTTTTTACTGTCCTTGCGCGACATAATTTCTAGTTTGTCAAACATCGTTTCTTGAATTCCGACCGGTGCATTTACCCATATGCGGAAGTTGAATAGCAGAAATTTGTAGATCTCGTCTGCCAAAATTCGGTCAGTGATCACAGCACTACGAAGTCGCTCAATAGCGATTAATAAATCATTTGTCAAGTAATGCGGGGGCAGCGAGCGTATCAGCAGGGCCATTAGACGTACACCTTGGCTGCGTCGAAAAATAAACTTATTGACCAGGGAATGACGCATGATTTCCGCAATCAGCAACACAACTTTTGGAATACTGCGCACGCCCATCGGACGCGCAATCAGATCGCTCATTTGTCGAAGAAAGTCCGAATCCTCGTCAAATTGGGTCGTCAATGCTCCGTTTGTTGCCACTAAAGTGTTTAGTACAGTAGACGAGGTATCTGATGTATCGTCACCATTTACAACTAATTCTGTAGCTGGAGCAGTCACTGTTGTTACGGCTGCGGTAGTCGAGGTAACTAATAAAGGTAGACAGATGAGTGGACCGCCCAATTGTGCCACTGCTTGTTTGAATGTTCCTGCATGCCTCAACCTTACGCCGGCACTAGCAGCAGCTGCGTGGTAATTGTTACCGCTCGAATCGTAGCACAAACCTTTTAGGCGGTCGCAGTGTCGGGCGTCATAGGCGAGCAGTAGTCCGTCAGTGGAGATTCCGGAAGCGTTCGATCCTCCGGACGAACCTGGTGTGCCATTAACCCCACCACTCGATGATGTGGCCGACGACGAAATATATGAGTTAAACTGGAATACAAGCGCATCGTACTCGTCCACGCTACGAATATTATTTATGATACTGGCTGGAAGTGCCTGTCCAAAGAGTGCCGTTGGACCAAGTAAAATACGTAAAGCGTTGGTTCCATTACTTTCGCGCATTGCCAGGTATGCCTTTACAACAGGAGCCATGAGTGCTGTGTTGGGGTATGCTAATCGTACACTTTGACGCAATTCCGAATTCAAATAAACATCCAGCTTGGATCCACGAAATTGACGGTGAGTGTGCGTAATACACAAAAAGTGCCACCTACCTGGCGTCACGAGATCCGGTACTTCCACATGTCCGTCATTCTTGCGCTTGTCAAAACTTGTAATCATTAGCGATGAGCGCAGAAACGAGCACATGATACCCACTCCAGTTTTACCGCCAAATGTGAACAAAGGTGCGACTTCTTCTGGTAACAGCTCAAATTTTATCCATGCACAGAAAGTATAACCATTATTTGGAAAAGCTGGTAGCACTGGCATCAATAGACCTGACAATTCGCCATTTAGATCGAAGAATGACGCGGGCCCGAATGAGTCACGTGCAATCAGCTCGAGGGTTGACAAGTAACAGCTCACAGCCTGATCATCAGGCTCCTCGTGCACCATGCGCATACTACGAAAAACCGCAAACATCGCTTGGATGTCGTCAATGTTAACTGAGTGGAAAGCCAGATACAAGAACACCCGAAGTAGCTTTTTCAGCACTGTTAAAGGCAGACTAGGACCTGCAAAAAGACCACGCTCGCTAAGAAAACCCAATATTTCGCGTTGAAGGCCGGCTGTGGAACATGCCTCCACGTTGCCACAACTGCTACGCACGAGGCTAATAAGTGCTTCGAGCGCGCGAATCTGCTCACTCTCGTCCAGAATGCCGATAATTTTAGTAAAGAGCATCTTAAGCCGAGACGGACGTCTGATATGCAAACGTGTGGCGTCCGCTTCGCTATATTCCTTTCCGCCCACTGCGGAATGAGAATGATGGTTAGAGCATACATCAAGTTGGCAAAATTATTAGTCTACAAAGAAGACGTACGCAGCTCCTGTAAGAAGACAGAGACGACATCCTCCGTCTCTGAGAGCTCCATATCTGCGCCAGGATCGAAAGTTAAACGAAGCTTCGGGACGCGGTAGTGTCTTGGAAATTGAGCCGGTTGCTGATTCTTGTCCTGCCACGTCCACCGCACTGGTTGGGAATGACTGTTCCATGTCCTCCGCAGACCCGTCGGGTCAAAATTTTATACAAATTACAAGATAAATGAGAAACCCGCTGCAAATTTTGCAACTCCTAAAAGATTAGATGGGTACATTGTATTAGCTTTGATGTGCTGTGCTAGACATTCGTCATGACGACGGGCTTGATTAGCAGTGTCTGGATGAGCTTGCGAAGTGCATTAAGTTCTTTTTGTTCGATGAGCTCGAAGTGTCGTACAAACAAAATAAAGCGCTTGAAACAAAGGTTCAGATGCGACTCAGCGTGCAGTGCCACGTAGTTTTGCAAGTGATTGTGGTACATGTGCGCGTACACGCGAAACAGGCGCTTTAGAATATTACACGCGACTCGCACAAAGTTGGGATTGCGCTCTCTGATTGCATTGCTGCCTGCAGCAGTGGAGCAGGCGTCAGGAAATAATTTAGGATCGTCAAGCTGCTTCTCCACCCACCCAAGCAACCGCTCTACATAATCCGCAGCCGGTAACGAAATTGGCGCCACTTGCTGCAGACCGTCTGCCCACAAATATGTATAGCATGGCCCTGCAGACATTACCGGACACGAGCTGTGTGTGCAAAACTCTGAGATCGTGCCAAAAAGCAAACTGATCTCATTGAAAAAGTCAATCACGTGCACGGCGATCCACTCGTCGAGTTGGCATCCTTCGGGCAGTTGGATACAGTCGACAAGATCCAGTCCAGACGCCATAGAATCTTTCATTTGACGTTGTAATTTCCACGTCCGTGTACCGGATACGAGATTTCTGCGCGGAAATATGCTTTGCTCCTGGTCAAGATTGTTGTCGGGCACGGTACAATCAGGCCTATTAAACTGCATTATTGTCGGTGTTGGACAACGTGGTGAAGATGGCTTGTCATTTTGTATATGATTTTCCAAGCTTGTAATCGCTCCATTGTTGATCCTACCCATGTCATTGTCGCTTAATCTATCGTCTGCCTCAGCATCGTTCGTTTGCATGTCATGTGCGTCCACCTGCGCCTGCTTTTGCTGTTGCTCTAACTTTTTCTCCGTCGCAAGGGTTCGACATTCTTTCAAATGATTCTGAAGATTTATGACTCCAGCTTGCATCCAATGAGCTGCAAGAGCCTGGTGCTGAATGAATAACTTTTCATGTCAACAACAGTGTCAATTTCGAAGTAAAGTCATAAGCAACAGCAGATACTTACCGTTTCAATAGCCGGACTAGCGATTTCTTGGAGATTATTATCAAGGATTACTTCTGCATCTGTAATTAATTCGCTATCAAGCACTTGAAAACGTGCAAAAGCGACTTGATGCTTAGCTCGGTTCTGCAAAACAAAAGTTATAAGCATTGCCGACATCCTATACCTCATTTGAACCTACACGTCGAAGACGGGAAGAAACGTGATGAGTCTTTGATTCCATATCTACCACCTTTTGTTCGTATCGATCCATTATACTCTTTGCGCTGTTGCGGTACTCACACTTAAGCTAAATAGTGTCGATTAATCTTTGTGAGTGTACGTTTGATAAACAGGCTAACCTTGATCTGTGCAAGTCCATCTAATAGAGTTTGAAGTGGTGCAATTGCATTTGTCCTGAACGCTGAGATATCTTCTAAAAGCGTATGCGCATCTGCTACTGGTACCTCCTGTCTATCATAAAGATACTGCAGACACGATCCGAGTTCACGGCTAGAATTTACCATTTCTTGAAAGAGAACGCAAAGTCAAACGTGGCCCTTTACTCGTGTCTTAAAATTTTTGAAAAATCTCACCACAGATGGCTTGGCAGTGACGCGATAGCTTGTTAATTGTGTCTTTCAGAGCAGCTGCGGCAAATTAACAAAAGTTATATGTATCTCAAACAAAACTAATAAGTGTCCAGTATCACCTTCAAACAGCTCGAGACGTGTCACCATGTCAACAAACTTAAGATCACCATGGTCCTTACTTTTTGTGCTTGCCGAACTTAAACAAGCAGACGAGGTGGTGCTATCGGGAGCCCTTCCACTGCTAAATAGCTTACGCAGCATGATGCTCGTTTCACTTGAAAATATATCTATAGATATAACAGATTCAAGCCCAAAAGTGGCTTCGGACACGATGTATTCGCCGTAATATTTTGCAATTGTGGAGAAAATCGTCTACATTTGGCATTACAAGCGCTCAGAAGAATAGCACGCTAGATAAACAATCCGGAAACAAAGCTTGCTTAGAAGCTCGCGCAAAATAACAACTTACTGGTGCTGAATACTCTCTTAATGGTCTATATACCCGCAAGAGTCATAACCAATTAAGTTGTTGCTCAAGGTTCTGTACATGAAAACTTATGAGCGAGCGAGCTTCGACGATAACATCGAGACAGCGAATTATGGTTAATGAATACAGGAATTATTGTGAGGTGGGTTTGTATGTATACACAGCACAAGATTATAAAATGTATTTGATATGGTAAACTCAAAACTCGTTAACTCCCTATGTAACGGGGTACGAAGTCAAATGGGGTATACGCCCAAGATAAAATGTTGCTTTTGCGAGCCTTAGATAATGCAGTATCTTGCATTGTAATCGGTTTGAATAATGGTTGATCGATTCCATGGAAGAGGGCTGGATTCGCTAGCCTCATGCAATGCATAAGATAGGATTTTCATGATAGCAGTGAAAAAGGTGTAGTGAGTACCAATATGAACTAGACCCAGCTGTAAGTACGTCATTCTAAAGATACATTTCACTCGAGAAGGTCTCGTTTTTGGGTCTGGGTGGTGCGTACGAGTCAATTCTGCGTGCATTGGTGAATACGGACTCGTAGATTCAAAGCTTGTTTCTGATAGGCACGCCATCCCATTTGTATCTGGTAGCCCACGCCATCCCTTTTGTATCTGGTAGCCCACGCCATCCCTTTTGTATCTGGTAACCCTTAAAATTGTATTCTCGATGAGAATACCAAATCTTCAGTGAGAACGAAATAGGATGTTTTTCCTATGTGTCCTCGGGGTAATCACACAGGCTAAACAAGATTTTGTCTCCAGCTGGACCTGAGTGGATAGCTCAATTGGCGGTTGGGCCTAGAAGCGACTATCGCTTGCCTGAAGGCGCTCATCAGCTAGCGAAATGCGCTCGTGAGACACCTCAAGGGGCATTTAAACCTAACATTTCTAGAGTATAACCAGGATTTTCTTACTGAGCGTCCAGCCGTCTGTAAAATGACTTTTTCAGTGGGTTATTGAAGCTCAAAAAGATATAAATTTAGCCTTGTTATAGGCGAAGTAATAGCGCGTCTTGCTCCCAATCAGCAAGCTAATTGGCCGCGTGACAGAATGGACACTTCGTTATTCTGCAGAGAACATCTTTAAAATTAAAAGTGCTCAATGGATAGCTGTCGTCAGAACAAACGGTGGAGTAATAACACCAACACGTTGTTGGGCTCCTACTCAGTAAAATTTTGGTCATGTGCACTTGTGGGATAGGTCACATTAATCGGTGATAACAAATACAAAGCCTCATTATCGCTTGCCACCTGAAGACAGCGTTCTTGATTCCGGTATAGATGTCTTAACCGTCGCGCAATTCTGCTTATCAGAACTTGCCTATAGCTGACACGATCATGCTGTGCGGTATCAACCATCCGAGTTCGGGTAAGACGGCTGTTGTGACTACTGTTTTTGCAGCGGGATTGCCGTAGCTTTGCGCTTAGAGGAAGCGTAATTAGGTGACCGAGCTTACGTTCTTTTAACCCCAGGCTAATAAACTCGTGCGTTCGAATCAAACACTGATTTTTATTTATATTATCTGCGGCAAAGCCGCCTAATTTTAAATGTATAGATTTTACTAAATATGTATAGTCATATCTAAATACATGCATAACTACAGGCTACCCAGCCACGTACTGTATTCTTATTTGGATGCGGTCACACCATGCCCATATCGTGTGACACACACCTCTCTTACCAGGGTACGTGTAACCCCGTTACATTCTCCCCCATTAAGATTGAGAACGTTTACAGTTCCAATCTATTATTGCCTCACCGAGGCTTGCGTGTCCGCTAGACACTACAACTTGGTTCGTTGGAACAGAACGACTTCCGTGCTCAATGAGCCCTGTGTCAACGACACTGAAGTCACCAAGTCTCGCTGGTTCTGACACCGAACTCGGGTAGAGCCCAACTTCGTCTCCCGCACGCGGTGCAATGTCAGACAGTGCGTCTGCGGCACCGAGGGATGTACATCCTAGGCTCGATTAGCACGAGCGTCGCGCTCCGCGCACGCTATCAGTGACGGGTCACCTCGTCGAGGATGTGGAGGTGGTCGACTACAGTCTGACACTCCTTTTCCACATGGGATGACGAGGAAAGCGAGCTGCACCAGCGGCGGGATACGAGCCATGCTCGCGCCTCGCAGACCCCATATCTGTTTCCTGTTTTCTCGTTACCTGAGAGGCGTGGTGTAATCACCAATGACCTCGACGGGGCACAGAGGCGGCAGCTGGAAGCTGCCCGTAAGGCGGCTCTGATGCGCGCCCATCCACGGCCGGTCATTGACCCTCGTGTGGAATCTGGCTTCGGCCCGGCGGATTCCGCTGTGGAAGCGAAGGACGCGATAGCTCGACCGTTACGCCTCCACATCATAGGGCCCCCGGCCATTACGAAAGATGAGCTTGCCGAACGGAAATCTCTTCGAGCTCGTTTCTTGGTTCCACAAGACTTTCCGTTGTAAGCTTATCGCACTCGTCTGAGTGCTCAACGAGGTGGCTCTCGTGTACCCGCAAAGCGGACAATACCTGTAGTCCTCGCCACTGGCGAAAGCGCTACAGATGACGAAGCGCTCTTTGAGCGATGGGTGCAACCGCATCGAAAATTTTCCTCACTGTATAACTTACAGTTGAGCCACAAGGAAGTAGACGTGAGTACCTCCCATTTGAGTCTGCCAACCCCAAGGCACGCTGTCGACTTCCTTTGAATTGTCGCCCTACGACGTATGGGTCAACCCCTAACGCTTCCGCGAGCTCTGTGTCTGCGACCGCAAAAGCTCAAGGCCACTGCTTGAGCTCAGCTCATGGCCCTTCTACTTTCCTGGCTATTGCCGGGAAGCGCGAGCGTCCTAATCTTTCTGATCAAAAGCGTTCACGACGTCTGGGCAATCTTGCTGAAGTGGCGTCTCAAACTCCCACGAGTTTCGGAGTCGCGATATCCCAGCCACTTCACCAGATATTGGGTTTGACCCTGGTGATGACGTCGTCTCACAAGACGTTCCACGCGATAGTGGACGTCACCGTACTCATCGAGAGAAGTCGATGGCGGGTGGTGCCGACCAGGTTGACTGCCGTCCGGTGACTCGTGATCGGAGCTCCGCTGAGCGTCATGCTGAAGTAGCATATCGCTTTGCAGACGCTCTTATAGGAAATGAAGCACGTCGTGCGCCGGCTGCCTCACCTTGAGGACTACCGCGCTCTGTCGGAGCGACGCTGGAGAGCTTACGCCATTATCAGTTGCTGGTTCAGCTTCTAGGTGGCCGAGGGCCCGTGAGTTCCACTCCGGCGCCAGCGCTTCCCCGTTCACTTGCGCCGGATCCCGGTACAGCTTGAGCAAGCCCACGTAAAACACCTGGTGGGTGTGCATCCGTTTTGAAAGGTTCAGCGTATACGCGAGGCCCCGCTTGGCCTCACCTTATACGGTCCGATAAACCGTAGACAAAGCTTCGTGCTGAAGATAACAGAGGCTGCATGTGTAGGAAGTTTTCAGACTTTAATAAAACCAGGCCCCCGATCATAAGCTTTCTGTTTTGCCTCTTCCTTTTTCGTCTGCACTATC
>NW_020190023.1:2084831-2084895 GCF_900000015.1 Plasmopara halstedii | reverse complement strand
CCAATTGATCTACCTTGACTCTCAAGACACTGTCCGTCGCCTCTGTGTTCCGAATACGCCGAAA
>NW_020190023.1:2083945-2084228 GCF_900000015.1 Plasmopara halstedii | reverse complement strand
GGAAAATGATTCCGATTCCAGTTCCAACTCAGTGTTGGGAGGTCATTTCCACTGACTTCATCACGCTTTTGCCTGTCTCAGATGGATACGACGCCATCTTGGTTGTGGTGGACAAGTTGTCGAAACGCCCTGTCTACATTCCGACGCATACAACCGCGACTACTGAAGACATCGCGAAGTCGTTCCTTACGAATGTCATTCGCCATTACGGGATTCCAGCAACCATCATTTCCGACCGAGATCCGAAGTTCACGTCCAGGTGCTGGAAGGCACTCATGGACCT
>NW_020190023.1:2083383-2083935 GCF_900000015.1 Plasmopara halstedii | reverse complement strand
GCACAAGGGTCAATGGTTAAGAACCACATCAAATTCTTGGGAGCAGTGATCAAGTGCTGGCACTCGAATAGGCCTTTCTTCAACAAAGCCAAGCGTGTCTTTGGTGCTGACTATATTTATCTCTATAGATTTAATCAGGAAGCATGTTTTGTAGACAATTTTTTTTTTGTAACGATAAAGGCCATCATGGATTTGCGAGCGCCTTTGGCCCAAATTTTTGAGGGGGCGGGTTGGAGTCGCCTACTACTCGCACAGATTTATCAGAAAATGTCGATATAAGACGGCTTCTCACTTAAAGGATATAAAGAGCCGAGCGCAGCATAGAAGTGCGTCTCTCAAGGGTATGAAGACCAATTCTGTGGTGCAGTGGTATGCTTGTCACTTCAGAACCGGGAGGTCCAGGGTTCAATCCCCGGGCCGTATAGAGAGAGGTTAGAGTGTAATGATTAAAACCCCACAGCACGTGCTTGACATGGCTTACACGACTCCTAAAAAGGGGTGTCGCTCCTAATCATATCTTAAGGGTATGAAGGAAAGACTCAAAGCGTGCAC
>NW_020190023.1:2083267-2083373 GCF_900000015.1 Plasmopara halstedii | reverse complement strand
CTTGCCGCGCAACATGAGGCACATGTCGAACAACTTCAACGTCGACAAGCTCCGTGAGGACAACAGTAACCCCGATCGATTCGAAGGAAGATCGATCCCGAAGGTA
>NW_020190023.1:2082378-2083042 GCF_900000015.1 Plasmopara halstedii | reverse complement strand
TGGGGTTTGCTCTCTTGAATTCGGATCGGCCATCCCAGTATGGATGGGGTGCTAATCCGTTGTCGAATGCCTAGATTCCTAATTTTCATCACGCAGACCTGACTATGAGCTTGCTTATGTTACAACTGTAACGTCGTCTGTGACGGATTTGATCCGCTGCGTATTTGGGTGATGGGATGTGTGTAGCGCTGCTTCCGGCTCTTGGGCGCAAGGCATTCGGAGACTCAAACAAGAAATTGTCACTAACACTACGTGCACGATGGCACCGATATTCGTTGAAGAACGGCTTGCTATATTATAACACTGATTCAACGGATACACCACGAATTGTGGTTCCTCATGATGAAAATTTGAAATATCGCATCCTCTATGAGGCTCACGACACGCCACTCAGTGGTCATCTCAGTCGTGAGAAAACGTACAACTCTGTGAGTCACCACTTCTGGTGGCCCAAGCTGTACAAATGGACGAGCATCTATGAGCGCACGCGTGAGACGTGTCAACGAGTGTAACCCTCTCCAAATGCGGCTTCGCCGCTGACCAGCTTACCGGTTCCCATTGGGTGCTGGCAGTCCATGAGTTTGGACTTTGTGTTTGGTCTGCCAAAAGATTCGGCGGGCAACACGGGTGTCGTTTTATTCTTCGATCAGTTGAGCAAGATGGT
>NW_020190023.1:2057338-2082368 GCF_900000015.1 Plasmopara halstedii | reverse complement strand
GCACCCAAACAAGAATACGGTATGTGGCTGGGTAGCCAGTAGTTATGCATGTATTTAGCTTTTACTATATATTTAGGAAAATCTATCCATGTAAAACAGGCGGCTTTGCCGCAGATAAAAATAAATACAGTCAGTTTTAAATTTTAAACGGAAGAGTTTGTTAGCCTTGTATTAAGGCAATAATTACTTTTGGAGTCAGCGGATTGTGATTCGCTAAACTCGTACTTGTTCTAAGTATAGAACGAAAGGTCGGTGACCTAAGTTACGCTCCCTCAAAGCGCAAAGCTACGGCAGCCCCGCTGCAGACTGGCTGGTCTGGATACGCACCTTGTTTGAGAAAACATAACTAAAATTCAAAATATTCGCGAACGGACCTTATAAACAAATTTTTCATACGTTTTTCAACATGGACTCGTGCAGTCGTAAGCTCTTTTAAATCTAGGTGCCTTGGTACAACAAGGCAACTGCTCAGTTTGAACATTGGGTGATACGTTTAAATTGAAAGCTTGAATTAGTAATTTTTATCTGAGCTTCGCTTTGTTATTAATAAACCTTGATCTAAGCTACGTTTCTCACGATGCTCTTCCACTCAGTACCTTTAAACTTTGCTCCATCTAGAAATCTGTCTAAGAAAATAGCACCAAAGTTACTATTAACGCCGAAGCGTCACTTTGATAAGACATCAGGGGGTGATAATCGATTTGTTACTGCTGACAAGACAGAATATGCTGTCAAGGAAGCGCAATTTGCCTAATCATAACGAATTCATATGTGGAAGTTTCACGAGTCGGTGGTTTTTAGACCCGCAGCCAACTCAAATATAATAAAATACGGCTTCCTACCAATACATATCATTATCCAAAATGGTAGTAACCGAGAACCACGAAGAGCTGCTACCACTTGTTCGTAGTGTCGAGGATGGTACCTGCGTGCCAGCAGCAGAGGATGTTCCCAGTGTAACGTCTTCCCATCGTTGCAGGGATGTGGATTGCGTTGTGTTTCTTGTGGTGCCGGGACTTGGGGATGATTGCCAAGACGCTGCTGCCAAAATTGAGAAGACGCTCAAAGACAGCGCCTTGGGTGTGCGTAACGTGCAGCTGGATCTTATGGACAGGCTTGCAAGGATTGAGCTTTCACACCATGTAGACGAAGCAACGGAAATAGCACTAGCTGATGTGGTGCAACGCGCTACTCTTAATAACTTCGTAGCTTACCCCGTATGGCAGCATCGTGAACGCATTGTACGTCTGCACGTAGATGGTATGCGCTGCATGACAAATTGTGGGTGGCAAGTGATTCGTGCGCTGGAGCAGATTCCTGGCGTGTTACACATTCACGTCGACTCGAAGTCCATGACTGCCGAAGTGGCACTAGCCAAAGGTTGCACTGCGACAGAAGTAGATCTTATCAAATACATTCACGCAGCTAATCCGCGCTTTAGTGCATCAATTGCTAAGGGGAAGGCACGCGCAAGCTCACTACCAGGAGCGATTTTATTAAATGTCAGCGGCATGAGAAACAAAGAGATCTGCGCAGCTACAATCGAGACAGCACTGCATAGTACTGACGAAGTAATTGATGCAACAGTTGATCTTGACAATCAGCGGGCTACAGTTATTCTTAAACCGGAGAGTAAGTTGACGGAAGAAGACCTGATTGAGGTGGTGCGAAGTGCTGGCAGTGCGTTTAATGCATCACGCTATAAGCTTTTTAATAACGACGGCGATTCCCGTGTGATATTTCTTACAATATATGGGATGCGCTGTGCGAAGAATTGCGCCAGGAAAGTGCAGGACGCCCTTAACAGTGCACCCGGAGTTATCAATGCCAAAGTTAATTTTGACACGAGGCGTGCTACTATTTTCCTGGAAACGGGGAGCCACGTGACAGAATATGAATTGATTGAAGTCGTGCATTCTGCCGGCCAAAATTTTTCGGCTGTTGTTGCAAAGCCAACGAGTGGGCCGCGTACAGTTTTTTTGACAATAAAAGGCATGAGTAGTTCAAAAAAATGTGCGCGTAAAATTGAGAGAGCATTGTGTACTTTGACGGGTGTAGAGAGCGCGGTGGTGGAGTGTTCGCTTAACCGTGCGAGCGTTCAGCTCGAAGCCGGCAGCTCTTTAGCGGAGAATGACCTCATTGCAGTCATTCGCAACGTAGGCGTAACTTACAATGCAGCGGTGTACGTTCCGTCGCCCAGTCCAAGCACTGTGCGGCTGAAGATCGAGGGTATGAACAATACAAAAGACAGTGTTCGCAAAGTTCGAGAGGCTTTCTGCGAGATAGACGGCATCATGTCTGCAAACGTGGACTTTGCCACTCAAACTGCTATTGTTGAAGTCGATCCGGATAAACAATTTAATGACGAAGCTTTGATGCTAGCTATAACGAGAGCTAAATCTAAAATTCAAGCCCAATTTGTCAACCCTACAGCTGGAGTGCCAGGCGCATTGGAGACGACTGTGAAGAATAAAGTGATTCTACATTCTGAGGCAGATGTGCATTCAACTGATGCATCAGCCGACATTGCGATATCGATCAACTCTAACGAAAGAGAAATCGGTGAGGCGACGCTTATAGTTGGTGGAATGACGTGTACCTCGTGCTCGAATTCGGTTGAAAATGCACTTAAGCAGAAGAACGGGGTTTTATCTGCCACCGTCAATTTCGCGACAGAAAAGGCAACAATTCGCTTTCATAAAGATGTTATTGGAGTCCGAACGCTTATTGATACCATTGAAGAAATTGGATATGATGCGGCCTATGTATCGAAATCCGAAGCGCAGAAGGCTCTAGGAGATCAACGTGCCAAAGAGATTAAACGCTATCGAGTTGACTTTTTTGTTGCCATACTCTTTACATTCCCGATTCTCACTGTTATGATGGTGTTTAGCAACATTGCACCTATTGAGCGCAAATTGGCCCTAAGCATTTTTCCTGGAATTTCGTGGCAGACATCAATCGTAGCGATTTTGGCCACGCCTGTTCAATTTTATTCTGCGCGTCGATTTCATACCGATGCTTGGAAGGGATTGAAAAATCGGGTGCTAGGCATGTCGTTTCTGGTGTCAATGGGCTCTAATGCCTCTTACTTTTACGGTCTGTTCAGCATTCTTCGCGCATGTTTACTGACAGAGTCAAGTGTTGCAAATGCGGACATGTTTATGACATCGTCGATGCTAATTTCGTTTGTAATTCTGGGCAAGTTCTTGGAATCAATTGCGAAAGGGAAGACGTCAGAAGCACTGAGCAAGCTAATGGAGCTACAGGTTAAATCCGCTACACTTTTGATTTACAGTGCTGATGGGAGACGAATCCAGGATGAGAAGACTGTCCCGATTGAATTGGTTCAGCGTGGAGACATTTTAAAGGTTGTACGTGGTACGGCAATTCCTGCCGATGGTGTCATTGTTTACGGCGAAGGTTGGATCGACGAGTCGATGCTTACGGGTGAATCAAAAATAATTAAGAAAGTTTTAGATGATCGGGTGCTTGGAGCGACAATGAATGTCGATGGTTTATTTCATTTGAGGGTTACTGGTGTGGACAACGACACGGCCTTAAGCCAAATCATTTGTCTTGTAGAGGCCGCGCAGACGTCAAAAGCGCCAATTCAAGCCTATGCAGACTACGTTGCCTCCATTTTCGTCCCAGCAGTGCTAGGGCTCTCTTTTTTTACATTTACAATTTGGTACCTTCTCTGCATCTTGAATATGATTCCTAAAAGCTGGATTCCTGTGACTGACAGCACATTTGTGTTTGCATTCAACTTCGGTATTGCTACACTTGTTGTGGCCTGCCCGTGTGCGCTAGGATTGGCTACGCCTACTGCTGTCATGGTTGGGACCGGGGTTGGAGCAGAACATGGTGTATTGATTAAGGGTGGAGAGCCGCTGCAGGCTGCGCATAATGTCGACACGATCTTGTTTGACAAGACAGGAACTTTAACTGTTGGAAAACCTGTGGTGACGGATGTAGTGGTGCTTACTAAGAAGGTGAGCACAGAAGAGCTCATTATTCTTGCTGGGTCGGCTGAACTTGGCAGCGAGCACCCTCTGAGTAAGGCGATCATTGAGTATGCAAAATTTATTTCGCCATCACTTGACCAACCCACAGATTTTAGCGGAGTTTCTGGGCGAGGAATTGCATGCATTGTTGGTGAGCATAAGATCGTCATTGGTAATAGAGAGTGGATGGAAGATAACGGCATGAAGCGTTTATCGAGTATTGTGCTCCAGCAGGCAACGGTTACTTTTCAAAATGCTGGAAAAACCTCGATATATATGGGAGTCGATGGCGAGCTCAGCGCAGTCTTTGGTGTAGCAGATGCTCCTCGCAAAGAGTCGATTCGTACGCTTAAGAAGCTGAAAGAAATGGGTTTAAAAATCTGGATGGTTACTGGGGATAACGCTCGCACTGCCTTCACCATCGCTGATCAGCTCGGGATCAGTCGTCGCAACGTAATGGCTGAAGTAGTTCCTTCTCAGAAGGCATCCAAAGTGAAACAACTCCAAAGTACTGGTTGCATTGTTGCCATGGTAGGAGATGGTATTAACGATTCACCAGCTCTTGCACAAGCGGATTTGGGTATCGCAATTGGAGGCGGTACTGAGATTGCAGTCGAGACAGCTGGCATGGTCCTCATGAAGGCCAATTTGTTCGATGTCATAACAGCACTTGACTTGTCCCGAACGATTTTCAATCGCATACGTTTGAATTACGTGTGGGCGCTTGGCTACAACTGTTTGTTAATCCCGCTCGCTGCAGGTGTACTGTTTCCCTACGGCTTCAGCATTCCGCCTATGTTCGCTGGTGGTGCCATGGCCATTTCGTCCTTATCGGTTGTCACGTCCTCACTCCTGCTTCGGTATTATGCTCCTCCAGCTCTCCCCCAAGATTTTAGCGTGGATGACACAAAGTCGCTTCTTTTCAAAAAGCCTACAGTTACGACGCCGCTGCTGGCCTCTAGCACGTTGGAATAGACAAAACGTGTTCAGCATATTGTAAAGTAATACATTTCGTAATATTCATTGAGATGTTAAAAAATAATTGGATTTTTTATGGATAGGATTTAAATTTAAAAATGGAAATCAGAAAGCTCCAAAGGAGGGAGCTCGACCTGGCCAACCGTCAAGCCAAGAAAAAGTCGAAGCGTGAAGCCAACAGCGGCGACCGCCGTCAGGCTGAGTCGCCAAAATATATATTTGCCAATGGTTACATCCAAATTTAACGACATTTGTAGATATGATTATAATTTTATTATTGCTGCAGGCTATCGCATGGTTGAGCCGTACGTGTATGAGTTCCGGACTCATGCCAAAGCGCGATGGTTTGATCGCGAGCTGCTAGAAATTTTCACCAAGGAATTTGGGGCCAACTCACCGGAATATTACGTGAGGTCTATATAGTATGCAAATTCGTTTGACTTTAACTTTTTCTTACTGACGTAGAAATTTGCGATTGCCTCGGGACGAATTTTAGTGAATCACAAGATCGTGCCGGCTAACACTATTATCAAAAATGGGGACTTAATCATGCATATGGTCACTTTTCATGCCTTAAGCGACAGTATTTGGTTGTGCTGCTTACAATACTATTGATGGAATTAATTAGGCTCATCGTCACGAGCCACCTGTGTCTGGTGAGGACGTCTCGGTGTATTATGAGGACGATGATCTTGTACGTATTGGCTCCTGCGATAAATTTGTCACACTGCTTTATTGACAGCGACTTTGCGACTAGATTGTTGTGTCAAAGCCTTCATCGATGCCCACCCATCCGTGTGGAGCCTATCGACACAACTCGTTACATACTATCTTGCAAGCCTCTCGACCAGATCTTCCTCGGTTGAATATTGTTCATCGGCTCGATCGGCTCACATCCGGTACTGACTTGAACGTAGATTAATAAAAATGTGTACCACTTAAGTGCACATTTCTCATGACTTAGGTGTTGTGCTCTTGGCAAAAAATGCGACCAAGGCGAAAGCGTTATCTACAATAATCGGTATGATCTGCACACTAGATCTGTTAACTGTGGACAATATAAAGCATTTTACGTTGTGCTGCACTGATCACAGCTGATCGCAAGGCTTCCAAGACATACCTGGCGCGAGTGCGTGGAAAATTTCCAGACATCTTCGATTCAAATGATCAAGACAAACTAATAAATCAGGCTAAAGAAAATTGTCTGGCTAGCGTCATTACGTTTCCAGAGGCCAATACTATCCTTATCAGCTGCCCGCTCCGCTGTCTGTCAGCCCGGGACGGTGTCTGGGAGTGCCACAAAGCAGGAAAATCATCGGAGACACTAGTGTGGCTTGTGCGTGCGGACAAGTATACTAGTCTTTTGAAGTGCAAGCCGGTAACTGGAAGAACGCATCAGATCCGTTTGCATTTGCAGCTGATTGGATTTCCAATTGCCAATGACCCTTGCTATGGAGGAGAGCTACACTTTGGTGAGAATGCAGAACGTATCAAACAAATTGCAGCTGCTAGGCGCAGTAAAGTCAACTTTCCACCAAAAGACCTCATAGATTTTTCGACTCCTCGAAGAGAAGATGAAAGTGAATTAGAATTTATGAAACGGACTTGTACGTGGTGCTACGTTGGCGAAGCTGAAGCATTTAATGAGACACAGCTACACTGCTCCAAAATCTGGCTGCACGCCCTAGAGTACCAGGTAATGTGCTGTCTTATCATACAATTTGTACAAATTATATTGTAACTATTCTGCACTCACGTGTCCTGGTATCAAGCTTGATGGGCAAACATTTCAGGTGCCCCAGCCTAGTTGGGCTGATTCCACAAACGAATACTGACGGCAGTGAGATGCAGCATTCTTGGCTAGCAGACTGATGATCGTTATCTGAAATTTAAAATCGCACGGTTGGTGGATGCGAGCGCATCAATTTCTGACTTGACAACGTCACTGATTGATCTCTACAACACCTATCGGGTCAGAAAGCAGGTTATAGTCGCAAATTAGTCTGATAGAGGTCAAGAGCTGTCTTAACTTAGAAATCTCGATCAACTTTCGGATTAGAGAGCCTGTAACATCTCCGTATTTTTCTTTGTAGCTTTCTCGCAAGTGCGCAAAAGAAATGCGAATAGTTGTCGTATGCGAACAAATCGCGCTGCGTCGCATTCCAAATTTAGTTATTATCTGCTGCTGATTCAATCTTGCCAAAAGGTAGTTCTGCATAGGATATGACACTTTTTAATGGTTTGACATTTACACGATGAATAGCGATTTCGTCAAAAGGAGTCCCCCACAGTGATTTAGACAAACAACAACAGCTCAATGCGTAAAAATTTGCTTCCCCAATTTTCGATGTAGTTCGCAGAGTATCCCCTCAAGCCTCAGCTATTCGAAACAAGAGAAGCTTGCGGCTCTCGCGTAGCACGAAATTGCTACCACTAAGCCGTCGCTTTTAGAGCATCAGGCAATGGTGGATTGAGCTTTATCTGGGTGACGCCATAAGGTAATATTCGCGCGTAAATGCATCGTAGTCTTCGAGCAACAGTTCGCCTGGAGAAAACATTCAGTCCGCCACCAGAGTGTAAATCTCGTTCCGTGATGAAGTGACTCTTTTCTTCAATTGCATCTTGATGTCATAAATCAGATTCTGGCTCTTTGGTCAATCTTCTGCGTGATAGCAAAACACTAAACTTGCCCCGACCAAGCTCACGGTAACAATCACTACAGATAGTAATGAAAAATAAAGTTTCTAGTTTCAGGATACAGCGGGTGATCATCAAGAAGCGAAAAATCTCAGCACCTTTCGGCTCAGGTCGTGAAATTTACGTGCAGCTTCTACTTTGCTGGCACCGATTGTTCTTGTGTGTACACGCCGTCGAACCTTGATCGTTCATTTTGGAACTTGAGTCGTTTAAATACACTTGAGCAAATCCCATCGGCTCGCCCAGCGCCTTAGAGTAAAACTTCGAGAAAAGGCATAACAATCTACAATGCGAAACATTCGCCCATGCAAATTCAAGTCACCACTAACGCGGAAATTATGAGATGAATGATAGTCGTTCGACATGTCATCGGAAGGAAAGCTAAGATTACAAGTCGATATGTGTGTAACGCGCTTTGGTAGCGAGCGCTTACTCAAGAACTTTTCGCGAGAAAGTATAAGACCATTCATCTCGGACATCATAGGGGCAGTGTATGTGAAATGTGTGGTACAAGTCGGCCGAAGTTGTTATGATTTTGATGCTGTGTTAAGAAATTCTGCCGACTGAAGCGCACTATTAGTTTTGGACGGCATTGTGTAATTTGCCAACTAACATGCGCTTCAGAAGTTGTCTACGGTAAAAATTGGTTCTAGCTATTTTATCGATCTCATTTCTGGGATTAATGGCACAAAAGCAAGAGTAAATCTATCTTTGATTGAGCTCGCAAACAAGCGTCACGATATAAATGTTGTTTTGGCTTTCGCGAGCATTGTAACATTTCAAATTGCTTTTCTACTGCCGGAATCACGAATTGCCGCGCTCGAAACATAAAGAGCTAAATCAACGCGAGAGTTATCAGATAGTAGTACCTTGTCATTCTTATACTTCATATTCATCTCATAGCGAGCAACTTACTAATATTGGACCATTCGAGTTTCTTACCTCGTCGAATGGCTTATATGATAACCTCAACTATGCTTTCACATATCGTTCGGGCTTTTCATAAACCTACCTTCCCATTTCTACTGCATTCGACAGAATCGAGAATGCCATTAACTCTTTGAGCTGAGTCTTTTAAGTTCTATTTAGTACTGCAGGTTTACCGTACGGCACTATAGTTCTTAATTGATGTACGTACTATTAACACCACCAGTGAAAACATTGTGGAATTGCAAATAGATGCGCACAAAGCGTGATTGAGCTGTACAACAGGCCAAACGGTACTATGATATAGAGCAACAAGCGTGTACTTCTGCCGAAAGGATTGAGCTCTACTCCGCTAGTTTGGCTTTCTTCTTGTGCTTCTTTTTCTTCTTCTTGTCCGTGTCAACAGCAGGAGCTACTGCAGCTTCCTTTTCTTCTTCAGCCTGATTCTGTTTTTTATTTTTCTTCGCCTTCTTTGACTTTCTTTCTGAAGGTTCCTGCTTTTCCTCCACTTCTAAATCTTCGTCCTCGAGTGGACGTTTTTTTGATTTCTTGTTCTTCTTTGGCTTCTTTTCAATCATCAACGCATCCTTTTTCAGCTCGTCTGATACCTCCTGCATCACATCAGCATTTTTTCGGGGGGGCGCTCCACTCTCGTAAAATGAAAGCCGCTCCTCGACTTGCTCGCGCATCTTGTCCCCGTATTTTGTGGTGGGCTCGTCGATGAAAGAATCGATGCGCGAAGCAATTGCACATTTGTTTGCAAGATAGCGAGATATACGACCCTTGTTCTTAGCAGCCGCACGGCCGATAAAGGTTGAGTGAAATAGAAGACCATATTTGGGAGTGTTTCCACGAGTTTTTAAAGCACGAAATAAGGCCTTTTCAGCACCAAGAATTTGCACAGTCGAAGCAGGGCATTTAGCCAGATTTGTTAACGAGCCAGCATGCGAGATAAGGCGAGCACCCACCGACTCACCGATTAGTGAGGCAAGATTCGGGGCTACAGTTGACATCTTGGAAACTAGATATTGGTGCAGCTGACGGCGATACTCGGCAAGATTAACGAGACGAGAAGTAAAATTATCGATATTGATCATATCGATCTCTGACATGTCCATACCCATAGAGGAGCGAGAGGCATGCAATATCTGCTGCGCTTTGTCCTCATCGAGGACGATCTTTGCAAGTTCTTCAAGTGAGTCCTCACTCAGCGAGTTCCGATTCTTGATGAATGAGGCGCAACGCGCGTATACGTAATTGTCGTTGACAATTTTAACCAACTCAGGAAAGTGCCACGAATACCACTCACGTACACGCATGGCAAATGTGTTAATGTCCTTGTCCATTTGGTCAAGCAGCGCGATAGCCTGGATAATCATGTTGTCGGCACGGTTTACGTTAAATTTGACCTTGGCACGTGAGTACGAGTGACCAAGACCAAGTTGAGCCTTGGCAAGGTTACCTTGTGCCAGCTCCTTTACAAAAGTGTCAAAGTGCATGCGCACACCGCGGACGATCTCGAGTGTGGTCTCGCTCGTGTTGCACGAGACGCTAAGCTCGTCTGAGATTGCCTGGGCCAAGCTCTTATCCTGCACGCCAAGAGTAAATTTACCCTTTTTACTAGCCTTTACTTTGGGCAGGTTCATCTCAAGGAAGTTTTTTAAGTCATCGCTCAGCAGACCCTCTGAAATGTTATTTATGTTCTCGAGAGCGTTCTCGGCCGACGTGAACGGCTGAAAAGCCTTGAGCTTCACAATGCGACCGAATGATGAAATATCTGCTACCGATGCTTGCACTTCAGTCAAGAGGCTGCCAATTTCCTCGTTTTCTATTACTTCAAAGATCGCATAGCCAGAGGCCGATTCAAACAGCACAAAGTTGTTGGCACCCTGTCATTCAAAGCAAAAAATGTTAAACAAGTTAAACGCGGATATCTAAGGGGCTCATTCGAACAGTTTGCGCACGCAATTTACGTCAACAGCGCATATTACGAGCTACGGTCCTGACGCACCATAATTAGCCTGAGCTGTTTTTCCGACTGGGTTAAATGGTGGCGCTTGCTCTTCTTTTCAGTGGTTGCTAGCCAGCCAGGTCAGCCTACCTTTTCATTGGTTATTATGTTACAGGTGCAATTACAGTAAAAAATACCCCCAATTTTCATGACATACATAATATATATAGTATGAGAAGCGACGCAATGTTTATCATTCATTGCGAGCTAGCATGTCTGTTTTCGCATGAATGTTCGTACTTTTCCATTCGATTCATCATCTCGAAGCAAGCCCCTTTACTAAGCCATTTCACGTCATGCTAACTGCAGCGGATTTTCGTGCACTAACACCGCGAAAGTTTCGACTTGTTCAGTCCGCTTTAAGTGACGCACTTGGGGTGAATTCGATAGCCGTCTCTGGAACGCGAATTGCCGAACGCATTGATTTATTTTTGCTGAACTAAATTTGCTAGCTAAAATTGAGCTCAACATATCGTTTTATTAACAAACTTCTTGGAATAAGTCCGTTCCCGCTTAAAATCTGCTCATTGTTGTGACAGAATTTGCTTGGCTATCACTATCACCACCACTTCATTCGTCGATCTGAGACTGGTGATTACCGTGCAGTTCCACAACGCCATCCCGATGTGGCGGAACAAAAGATGATCCAGTGAATTGAAAAACATGGCAATCGTATACGAGTTGTGCGCTGATCCATGTGTTGGCGTAAGCGAAGCGCCACGGTGTAATCGATCCGCATCGATTGCGTAAGAGTGGAGGCTGGCGAAATGAATGTCCCTCGTGGTGGAAGACTTGCTATTTGGCGATTAGCGACTCCAAAAATATACAGTCTCGTGAAAGCAGAAGGCCGACATGAAAGTTGCAATCAGCGTCTCTCCGTGTGAAGCCACTGGACTAACAGCTTCATAAAGTGCGACGGGCTGCTTTTCGACGTTAAACCAAACTCACGATTCAGACAAACGAAGTCATTGTGATCCGCATTTGTCGCGTACATACGATTTCGACAAAGCAGTCCTGAGGGAATAGTTGCTGTGTAGCCCGCGCTCTGATCGTGTATGTCGTAGAATTTGACATAATTAGCTCAATTCGCTCATCTGCAAGCACAAAGTCACATTGACCTTCAGTAAAAGGTGCATCAATTGTGACGCTGAGATAGCGCGCACCTCCCTCACTTCAACCCGCTCTTGTGAAACGGCCGTTGTACTATGCATTCCATGCTACACCCGCCCCTCTCCTGTTAGAGTTTGCGCCGACACAAAGATCTCCGTGAAAGCCACACCTGCCCAAAAATGTCCATAAAAGGAGACCGTCACCAAAATAGGTCTGCCGCCATTTTGACTCCAGGAATTCGGACTTTAGACTTAGTTCGTTAAATTCATCCTCCCTTGGTAAGTGGCATGGATTAGAAAAAGACGGTATGCCAAGCTACGCGGTACATACACTTGCGACATACAGTGTCATTTATACAGTTCCCACTTTGGGGCAGTCGTCCCCAATGCCCAGAGTCCTCTACACAGTACATCCGATTATGCTGATTGGCATTTGCGCCAGATTGATGGCCACATTCCGCTTGTTATAAACCTATGTGTTTTGCCACATGTAGTGAGCCTTTTTGACGCTGAAAAGTAATGATTTTCTTATTTAACTCGCTTGGTTGGAAGAATGTGTCAACGACGTTGAGCGACTATTTCCTATGTAAGTTCATTGGCATGTTACAGAATAATTGGTCCTTAAATGCCACAAATTGTTGAAGCTAAGATGCTGTGCAAGGTATGCATGTCACGCGGTGTTGCTCAATCAGCTGAACGGTCACACCGTGACAAGAATGAGCCATTCTTTAGTTGACTAAATAACGTCTGGGGCCTTTCACTCACGACTTGCAATCGCCGACTCCCACTGGGTTTGCTGGACACCGTGGCACCAGGCCGTCTCTACTTGTTCATAAAAGTGCTTTGAAAGTGAGACATCCAGTAGCTCATTTTGGCTTCATTCAAAAGAATCTTCAAAACCTCAGCTCACATATGAAAATATTCGTCTCAGCAGATTGCTCTGGAGACCGTATCATACTGCTGCGACATTTCGCCTCACAGAATAAATATTCCGAAAGCAGAGAGATATCGCTTGCCAAAAAGTCACTTTTGAAACTAGATCAAACAAAATGTTTGTTAATCGGGAGGCTCTCGGTTCGACACCTAGATGTACCAGAATGAGTTAGCTAACGCAAAATTTAAAAATCAAGGCTTTCTCTGTGCGAGGTGTACGACACCCCCGCTGCATCTGGTAGCGCTTGATGTCAGTCCAAAGACGGAGTCTGAGTCGTCGGTGAGTTCGGAATCTGATGTGATTAATGAGCGATCCTGGTTACAGTAAGAGAGCTAAACGAGCTTCTGTCTCTAGTAGGCCCCGTAGGATAGCGCAATTATTGGTCAACGATTCAGAATATTTATACTCGTCTTGAGACGTTCACTGGCTATAAAAAAGTGCTGGTGATACATGTTCAAGAGTAACAGGTAATGGCTATGGGAGAACAAGCGTCACCCACAGTAATGTCGCTTTTGCGTAAGGTGATTTATTCGGATCTGAATAGAAGTAATCTTCCACTGGATTAGAGGAGCTGAATTGCTATAAATTGGTCACACTCCAGAAGGCACAGTAGGGCGTCAAGCTGGCAAAAATTCTTGCTTGGAGGCCGCGCGAGGATGAGCAATGGTGTACGGTATTATCTATCAGCGAATCTTGCGCGATAGTGTTTTTCTATACAGCATTGAGCACGATCGGTGGAAAGCTCCGGGACTATTCTGCTACGGGGATACCTAATGTGCCAGCGATGTGGGACCGTCCATACATTTATTTGAGTCACATTGTACACGCGCACAGATCTATTTTAACGTTATAGCTGTCTATCGCCGTCAATTGATCGTAGGCATTGTTACTGAGCACCTGCGAGCTGTGCTTAATTGCTTGCGCCTTAACCAGCTGTAGACACATATGTCTTCGGACAAGTTAGAGTCAAACTGTTTCCAGACAAAGTATTTCGCCAGCATGTTTGCCAGCGGCAATTGATGCGAATCACGATCCGCGTTTGACAGCATCATATTGGCTAGGATAATCACATCAGCGGCGTGGTGTGCATAGGTCAGGTTCCATTATACATGTTGCGTGGAGCACATAATTTGTGCTTCTCACATCAATCTTACACCCTGTATAGTTGTATACCCCCTTTCAGTTCCATCGTATCAGAACTGGAAGTTCTTGTCAGGTTAGGGAGGCTCAAAACCTGTTGGTTATAAGAATAAATGTCACTTCACCTTTCCTCCTCTCTACGGAAGTCAACGGCCTGCGCAAAGCGAGCAGCACGCGGTGAGGCGGGTTAGTTGACCTAAGCCATCCTCAGAAAAGTGTGTACATGGACGGGCAATCCCCGTTGCACTTGGTAGCACTAGCAGTCATTCCAACGCCAACTACTCCGATGGATTTATCGATGAATAATGTGATCGTCCATGGATCAACAGGCAGGAATTTTTTTTACAACACGCTCGCAATGGGAGTGTGTGGTAAAGCTGCGAGCCTTAATCGGAGATCACGCGGCCGCCGATATGCTCCAATCGGATCAAGAAGCGATAACTCAGCGCTTAGCAAAATTTGCTGCGAATGAGCAAGATTTATTGGAATGTTTTTGGCAGCATATTAGTCAAGTTACCTTTGCCATGTCGCATTTGGATAGCCGTGTGAAAAATTGGTCGATGACATGGAAAGTTAACCGCCCTGGCTACTTTGCCGCATGGCGCGAGCTGAAAAGGCCATGGAATCGACGTAATGTGGCGTTTCGATAACGGTCGAAGTTTTTATCATGTCGTCAAGACAACGGCACGTTGTACGATTATGTACAGAGGCTCCGTGAGCTTTGTGCTAGCGTGGCAAAGCGATCCACTGGCAGAGGCAGTGATGGTCACCGTGATGATGGAGGGATACACTTATGGTCCTCCCGGGATTGAAGACTTCTGCCAGAGTCTGACGACTCTAAACGATGCAATTTATTGCGTGAGGACTACTGTCAGCGTTAAGCATGTGGTAAATTGGTCAATCCGATGGAAGCAGTGGCTGCTACTATCGGAGTTCCGGAACCAATGGACCTAAGCGAGGCGACTGTCTTTAGACAGCAAGTTCGCTGTTACGGATGTCAGCACTTCGGTCATATTCGCCGCGACTTTCCATGTGAGTGACAAATCTCTCAATATGGTTTTAGTTATTATAATCCCGGTCACGTGGTATCAATACCACGAGGCGTTCGGGAAACGCCGGGACCCAGTAGAAGCAGGGCGGTCTACTGGGGCAATTATAAGCTCTTGTGAGTGTGGTGGTAAAATTACTCACGGGGGTTTAGCCCCTGAGGGATTGCTGTCTTTTTCCAACGACTCGGTCTCCGCGTGGTCACAGCAAGTGCGAAGGGTTAAGGTCGTCCATACATTGACTCTGGCGCGTCGCGCAAAAATGCGCGGGGGCGGGATGTTGCTTGAAACGATTCAGTGCTTTCGGTTACACTGGATAAAGCAATGGTTTTATCTAAGTGAAGTTGGCCGCTGGTGCGGTGGTTACCGCGAAGAAAATTACGGTATTCTTTTAGTTGAGTTCGAAGACTTCAACTCGCCGACAGTATTCACAGTCTTTGAGATGGACGAACGTTATGACCTAATTTTAGGTATACCATGGCTTGACAAGCCCGAGCCATGGATCGATTGGCGATCAAGAACAATTGGGGGTGGCTCTTTTGGCGTTGGTAAAACTTTTGGGAGTAATGATTCATAACGCACCAGAAGAAACGCTCGAGCGCTAGGCAACATGCTGCTAGAAATGATCCACACTTTATTGGTATATGTCATGCAATTGACACCCCCCAGGTTAGGGAAGATACTACGAAGTCGAATGGAGTGGCCATGGGTGGTCACTCAGGAAGTTTGTCGATGAATTAAGTGGCCGCATAAGAACAAATGAATTGTTGATGGGTACGGCGATTTGCCAGCGGAAAAGTTTTTTGAGGGAGAGATGCCGGCTGTTGCCCCCCTTCAAGACAGAAGAATGCAGTCGGCATGTGTGTAACGGAAATTCGAACGAATTGACTGTGGCTGGATATTCCAATACTCCCACTGGAAAACAGTGGTTGAGTAGGATTGTGTGTCGTTGGGTCCAACTAACCACAAAGGTGACGCTCCCACCGTTGTGTGGTTGAGCACACACATGTGTAGAAATAAACGGAAATTGTTGATCGAGGTGTTTGTAACAGGATTTCACGTGCCTGGTATGAAGGGTGCGGGATACAAAAGATGGAGTGACTAAACAACGGTGTGGCTACACTTGAACAAGAATTCTGTACATGGCTGGAACAGCCAGTAGCTATACATTTAATTAGTTGTTGTTATATAGATAGGAAAACCTATATATTTAGATATAGGCGATTTTACCACAAATGAAACCGAGAAATACAGTTTACGTTTGGAATAGAGGAGTTAATTAGCCTTGATTTAAGGTGGTATTACTCTAGGAGTAAGTGGATTGCGCTGCAGTGCTGACACTCTCGCTCTGGGTGCGGTTGAATCCGTGGTTGAGTTAGTCCAGCGTACTACTTCCCATGCATGCGATTATACTGGTCCACGTATTGTGAAAGCATCGACTGGTTATGAAGTCACAAGAGTAGCTTTCTTCTGGCACCGTTGCCGTTGATGGAAGCGCTGGTGCAGCTCGACGAAGTCACTTAGGATGACTTCCTACAAGAATTCCAAGTGTGATGACATTGAGGTGGTCGTGTTGCTCCAGTCGACAGTCGACCTAGCGGAACTACGCTCATCATCCGTTACGGATGACTCGGTTCTCGAGAAACTTTGACAGCGTGTGGAGTCACGCAGAGGATCGGCTATTATGAAGGATCCAACGAATCATTATTATTCACTTGTTATGGAATATAAGGATGACAGCCTTAGTGCGAACCCGCCCTATGGACTTCCACCCGAACGTGAGTTTGACACAAATTGATCGTGAGTTTAATTTACATGCGGTACTGAGATAGTGACCACTGTCGCGTGAACATAGTGAGTACATCTACGGCTTCATTGCTCAAAAGCAAGCTGCTGGTTTGGTGAAGAAGAGCGACCTTCAAAGCGCGTCGATGTTTTGTGTGCGTAAGCCTAATGATAAATGGCGTATCGCTCACGCCTATAACAAGATGAATGCGCAGACAATTGCCGCGCTAACGCCGATTCTGCGTAAGGATGTCATCATCACATGATACTCAGTTAAGTGGACTTGATTTGGCTGATGGATATTACCACATCTTGATGAGGGAGGAGGAGCCCCTTTGACGGCTGTTAGTACACCGTCCGGTATGTTACGAAAGTGTACTGTGATACCTCAGGGTCTATCTAATACCCCAGCAACGCTCAATCGATTGGTTTCACATCTGTTTCGACCACTGTGACGCTTAGCACAAACCCATGTCGATGATATTTTCGTCATATGAAGGATGAAGGTGGCAGATCTACCGAAGAAGTGCACCTGGATCACCTCCGTGCGTTTCTGAAATGTGTGTGTAAACATTCATTGCAAGCGAATTTTGCAAAGTGTATTTTCGGTGCTAACAAAGTACCGGCCTTCGGTTGATATGCTAGTGAATACGGTGTTCGTGCAGATCCTCAGAAGGCCAAAACAATCGTGGAGTGGCCAACTTTTAAAATTATAAGGGATTCGAGGAAATGGATTGGTTTTTTCGATAACCTGGTTTCTCGTGTAACTACGCGATCATGGTACGCCCATTATTAACCTTGCTGAAAAAGGACGTATTATGGGGAATGGTCATCTACTTGTGAAGAAGCATTCACTTAAATCAAGAACAACTTTATAGAAGTACCATTAATTATTTATCAGATGATACGAAGCCGTATAGCGTGTTGTGTGACGCTTCTGTATTTGCAATCGGTTGTGCATTGTTGCAAAAGGACTCAGAAAAACACGATTGTGTTGTTTCAATAGCGACAGCTGGTGCCAGCAGAAACAAATTACCCTGTCCACGGCAAGGAGCCTTAAGCAATGAATTATGCTCTGTTGAAGTTTCGTGTTGTTCAACTCCGTTTGTTGTCTACACGGATCACACAATGTTGCGATATGCAGTTCGGTCACCTCTTTCGTCACAGCGAATAGCTCGCTGGCTGACATTCCTCGCAGAATACAACTTCTCGGTCGCGTACAAGCCAGGGAGACTGAACGTGCTGGCAGACGCATTGTCACGTCGTCTCGACTATGAGTTAGCTCGTATCAGTTATATTGAAAGCGATGTATTTGATATGATACACCGAGCGTATGTTGAGGACGAACAGTGTGATCGGATCATCAGAAAGCTGTCACTGAACGATATGGAATTCATGACAAGCTTCCTGGTCGCTTGAAATCAAGGTTGCCTCGTTTTGCAGGGAAGAATGGTTTCCTTCACTGTGAAGTTGCACGTGACGGCGAGCCAAGGATTTCGGTCTCCCACAACGATGATTTGAAGCATAAGAAAATGTACGAGGCGCCTGATACGCTGATGGCCGGTCGCTTTGGTCTTGATAAGACCCACCAGTGAATGGCATTTTGATACGTGAACACACGCAGTGTCTGTCAGTGCGTGAAGAGCGCAAGGCACACGCAAGTGCCACTGTAGAGTCTCTCTGTTCCAAATGACTGTTGAAAATTAGTCGGTCTCGACTTTTTTTGGCTTCTCCAAAAATGCTGACGGTCACAATGGTTAGTTTTGAATGATTTGTCTTGAGGTAGGATTGAGACGTTAGGTTACGGGGTTATCTCTTGTCTTGTTGACAGACTCAGCAAGAAGGATTCGATTAGCGATTCGATCGATGCCTGAGGTTTGGCTAGATTGTTTATTGATCATGTTTTTTGCAATCACTGGTTGCCAGAAGCCATCGTCTCCGATTGTGATAAAGGATCACGAGTGGCCTTTAGGGAAAACTGTTCCAAATTCTTGGCACTCGCTTGGATATGTCCACATCAATACACCCGGAAAACAACTAGTAAACAGAACGCTCCAACCGAGTTATCGGTGATGTGCTGAAAAGTTTCTGTGCGGAGAATCCCGCGGAATGGAGTTAATTGTTACCATTAAAGGCGTTTACTATGAACAATTTAGTTCATTTATCCACTGCATTTACGCTATTTTTTATAAACGGCTTGCGACACCCGCAATTACCGCTTTGTGCGATGGGTTGTGTGTCTAATGTAAGAGGAAGATGGGCTCGACAAACCGTTGCCCCCAGAATTGATACAGTCAATGATGCGCATGTGAAAGCGCAAGTACGAGGACTCCCTGGACTCATTCATCATAAGTCGTGTGAATGTGATCACACGGATGCGAGAAGCAATGGCAAATGCGCAAGCTATGCAAATGAAAATGCAGTTAATGGAAGTCGACAAGGCGAATGTTTTCTATTGTAAAGGATTATATACAACTTGGTACGAAGAGCCGATCAGATGATGCGATCTCAAGCTTGGGAAGCTCGAAGCTATTACCTCGCATTATCGGTCCATTCTGAAGAGTGTCATGCCAAGAAATGCATCCTGCTAAGCTGGCTAAGGACTCATCCAACATTTAACATAGTGCTCTTTAAGCCCTAACATCACGATTACGCAATTTCCAACCAGGATGTAACGCAGTCTTATTCGAAAGTGGCTATACATCCACGGCTTTGGAACAAGGATCGAAGGATGAACCCATTGGCGTCGTCGCCCCAACGCCACCCTCGGATTGACGGGATGATCGGGAGTGCCCGAAAGAGAGCAAGATTGATTGCCGCATATCCGTGGAAGCAACCGCAGCAGGCAGGAGAGCTTGCAGAACCTGCTGCAATCGGCGGAGCCGATCCTCGATTGCGTTCCCAGGCGACTTTCCACGATGCCATGCGAAGTCGCAAACTTCGCGTAGGACCGATCGGTATTCCTTCACGTGCTGTCGTGTCGACGACACTCGATCGGTCACCTAAATTAGCCGATGGTTCCTCAGCGAGAGAAGGTTCTCCACCTTCGTCAAACGTATTTCAAAGGCGCAAAAGGTCTGTGGACCAGCCACAGTAGAAGCAGAGGGAACGCCCGCTTCGGCCACCTTCCTCTCTTCTGGATCGACAAATGAATCAACACTACCACGTCGAGAATGTGGTGGCGGAGAGGGACGTCCGCGGTCGGAATGAACTCCTGGTAAGATGACTGGGATATCCTACGAGCGAGAATACATGGGAGCCTCGTGCGCGTATTCTTCGACTGTCCCAGTATCGTTTGCGAATTCAAAGCGGGTCCGAAGATGGACTCCGCTTAAAAAGCTGCCCTTACTCTTCTTTCCCTGTCCCTCTCGTCATGAAACCTGATAACCGAGCACACATCAGTCGAGAATCCATTCGACTGAGGATTTTGCCAAACTCTATGGTGGAATTACCACGTCTTTCGTAAAAGTTGTCGCGACGATCAAGATCACAATAGCGCAAATGCGCTGATTGACGCTGTATTGGGACAATGTCCAAGTTCGATAATGACGAAGATCTCATGTGGGGCAAGCGTGTCTAGAGAGCTGGAAAGAGTGTAATAAAGAGCAGAAGAAGAATACAAAGAAAATGCTGAAGAAAAGCCCGAAAAATGATAGAAGAACTTAAAGTCAAGTCCAAAGAAAGATGGAGAAGCTTGAGGCAAAGTCTGAAGAAAAGTCCGAAGAGGAGGTTGAAGAAGAGTTGGAGAAATTTTTAAGAATGTACGTAAACCCACTTTTGAGGTCGTGGTGGCGAACTGGGTCAGGTCCCATTACACATTTTGTGCGGACCTCATACTTTCTATGTCTCACATATAATGTATACTCTGAATAGTTGAATACCCCCTCTCACTTTTGTAGTATCAGAATTGGTAGAACTTATCAGGTCAGGGAAATTAACAACCTGTTGGCTATAGTAATAAATGTCAACTCATCTTTCCTTGCCCTCTCGTCTAATTTCTGCGAGATTAAACTGTGCTTTCTTTTCAAGGGCAACCCGGATGATATCAGCGAGTGAAATACCCACTCCAAAAAAAAGTGGACGCGCTGTGTGGCGACATTATAAAAATTCGAAATAAAAAATGTGGTGAATTTTGTTTAGACACGTACCTTAGTAATATAACGCAAACTCAGTGAGTGGGAGTGCAGCGGGGCTGCCGTAGCTCTTTCGCTTAGAGAAAACTTGGTTAAGGTCGGTGACCTTCGTTCAATATTTAGAACCAGTCCGAGTGTAGCGAATCACAATCAGCTTACTCCAAGAGTAACTACCAACTTAACCCAATGTTAATTAACTCTTCCGTTTAAAATATAACCTGTATTTTTCAATAGATTTGCGGCAAAGCTGTAACGGAATTACACGTACCCCGGTATGAAAGGGTGGGTCACACAAGATGGTGCGACCGCATAAAGGTATGGATTGCACAAGTCGGTCTAATCACACAATGGTGTGGCTACACCATGATGAGAAGCCACTGGCGGGACTGTCAGTAGCTATACATAATAATTTGGTTTTACTATTTGATTGAAAAAAACTAAGGGTTTAGATATAGGCGTCTCTGCCGCAAATAAATCAAATAAATACAGTTCCAATTTTGAACGGAAGTCGTCATTTGCCTTGGGCCAAATTTTAAGTTCTGATTACGATTCGCTGCATTCGTACTGGTTCCAGTTTAGTACAAAGGTTGGTGACCTTAAGTATGTTTTCTCCAAGCAAAGAGCTGCGGCAGCCCCGCTGCAAAAGATGCCTATATCTAAATCTATAGTTTTTCTATATATGTGTATATGGTAAATCTAGCTAAATGTAAAACTACTGGCTGTTCCAGGTACATAATGAATTGTTGTTTAGTGTAGCCACACCGTTGTGTGGCCATACCATCTTGAGTATCCCAGACCATTGTGTGATATCACCATCTTGTGCGACCCTTTTAAACCCGCACCTGTAAGCTTTACATCATTTACACATGGCTGGGCTCATTCCCATGTTTTCTTGATACCTCTAAAAAGTGATTCAGTCTTAGTTCAGGGAGGTTTGCCGATATATTTGACTCAAACGTGGAGAGACAAGTTCTTTTACTGTTGTACTTCTCCAAGAAATCACATTAGCCCAATTTTCATAGCAAATCGTCAATTTATATCGAAGATATTAAGATCGCGCGTCAAGCACAGGCCATTATAAGCGGAGACCAAGATATACAAAAGCGCGTGACTAGATTTCACCGAACACCGAACAATCTGCCTATATTTGTAATGTCCGCATTCGTTACGACGGATTTGCGCCCTGCTTCATTAGATCCGTTACCGCCATACCTAACGAGAACCACTTTTTAGATCTTAAACGGATACAAACACGTCCTGTGTTCCGACCGACGTCCTTATAGGACGCGCGATACGACTCACAAAATATAGTCAATCCGCTTTTCACTATCAAACGCTCAGAGGAATGAGCCGCACAAGGCTCGTCCTTGCCAGTATAGCTCGATGGGCACGATGATACCCCCTTTCTCGCGACTCGACGTGAGGGCTGGCGTATTCGCCACATATATAACCTATATGGTAAGTAAACGAACTATCTTTACTCAAAATAGTCTAGAAGCTTGAGCTCTCACTTTTGTCAAAAGTTTTCGATGCATACAACATATTATACCATCTACCTCCACTTCTCCCTGGTGTGGCGCTACTTCATTTTCATTTGTAGGGGCCCGTCTATTTTCAAGTTTCGAGACTGGGCTGGATGTTTTTTTGACAGACGCATGAGTACGAGCGTGACAGAGTTCACGATAAACACGAAGCGAAGTCGAGTGCCTACTCAGCTGACGTTCTTGTATGGCGTCTAAAGCCATGTTCAGGATATGATATCGTCTTTGCTATGGTATACGTTCTTCTCAGAAAGCAAAGTAGATTTGTTCATATCGAATTACCCATCGAGACATCGGGGAGCTGGCATGATATGCGTGAACGTTGCAAACGCACTAGTAAATAAAGAAATACGGGTAGATTCAAGCAGCCTGCGAAGAAGGTAGTGCTAACTGAATGAGTCGCTTCGACTATTCAGGAAGATTCTCGTCTTGAAAGCCCTCATTACGTCAATCAGCAATGCCGCATATTTCTTGGCGGCTTCACAGCTTAGGGATAACTACTGGCGAAAACGCACTGGGGAATAAACGTCTCACAGATCTTGCAGCTTAACAGGTCAGCTTGAGTAACACTAAACGTTTTTTTAATTTACTAAGTACAAAGCATGTTGTCGAGGCCGGTAATCATCACCTCAAGGTATTTCTGCCAACAGACCTGCTCATCTTCACGGGCCTGCAGGTACAGCTACCAGCCACATTCTTAGCCTGAGACAGCCCGGGTCTCAGTCGCTAGTGGTATTCGCTGGACGAAACTGTCTTTTTCCTGGGAAGGTAAAGATAGTGGGCGCGCGAAGTCATAAGCGGTAGTGGCGCTATGAAAAATTGCTGAGCGTGGAACATTACCTTCGCATGTTAGTGCATCGACCAGATATCGATAACAGCCCAGAACCAGACAAGCTATTCACTAGCTTTTTTTTCCACATGAAGGTAGCCCATCCCTTGCGTATCGAGTCGTGTTGGTGGATCATGACCCTCCCACGGTTAGCTTTCGTAGATTGCATCGATAATTGCAGTAAGTCAACTTCATTCAAGAGTATTGTCGATGCGCCAAAGCTGTCTTGGGCCAGTCTTCGTAAGCACTTCTGAGCGTTTCATATGCAAAGTGATTTGCGGCACCTTGGACAAATCAAAACCGTATTACAAACTTACAGCAGAAGATAATTTATCTACATGGGATGACCGTGACGCTGCTTCGTCTTTAACAAAGTGCTAAATATTCGAGTGAATCGCCTTGTATGAATTTGACGCCCACGTAGAACACGGACTGCACCCACATTTTTTGTAGCCTATGTAGCTTGATCCTCTTCTAGCTACGACAGGAAACATTTTAGTGTAGCGGGGACGCAACTCATAAATATAGACCTCAGGCACTGCATGTATTAGCGTTCAACACTATAATTCCAGCCAACAACATTTTTATGTGTGTTCGTTTCCTATGGTATCTGTATGTTGTCTTTGCATAGCCTGGCACTTGGCCACAGCGTAGTGCGCACTCGGCGCATGACGCTCAATATCATCGTCGTAGAGTACAAAATTTTGCTGCGAAGATTAGCCAGTTTGATATTAGCAAGTTGAAAAGAGTCGACAACCCCACCGAAGCAACTTCGTGTAGGTGTTTAGTAGTGAGCAAAAATAAAAAGAAGCAAAAAGTGAAATCCGTCAGAGAACATATAAAACGTTAATTCTCGCAAGTAATTCAAAGAAATATTGACGCCTTCCGTCGGACCATCAGTCTGCGGATATTTGGCGGTGGACATGATAAATCTGGTGCCTAGTATCCTTGTACAAAGCTTCTCGAGGAAATTGATTTTGACAAAATGACCACCGAATATGATAGAAAAAAACTTTGAGGAACAGCTTGGGTGTATATTTCTTGGAGCCACAGCCTCAATAGGTTATCTTGCTCAGACGCTTAAAAGTAATACATGATTGGTATTATCAAACGCGCACTGAAGGTTACGTGCATTCAACTTCAGCATCACAAGAAGCTCTATATAAATGATAAGGGCACTTTCCGCTGCCGCATTACGCTCTTAAGGCTTAGACGCGATGATGCGTTCATGCACATTGTCATCTACTTGGGGTACAACATAGCCTGTGGACTGTTGTGTGTAGGCACATCACGTATCCTGGTACAGTGGAACGCACCGAAGGATGTCTGTCACATCTGAATCATGATACAATTATTGAGAAGGCAATGGAATTAGGCTAATACTCACGGACCTTGATTAATGGCAAATCGCTTAGCCTGTACACGGGGCAAGCAGCTCAAAAATCGAGCGTTAAGCAGAGTTACGGGCAAAACGTGCCGATTGATATTGTAACGGGGTTACACGTACCCTGGTAACAGGGGTGTGTGTCACACGAGATATACGTGGTGTGACTGCACCCAAACAAGAATACGGTATGTAGCTAGGTAGCCAGTAGTTATGCATGTATTTAGATCTTACTATATATATTTAGTAAAATCTATACATTTAAAATCAGGCGGTTTAGCCGCAGATAAAAATAAATAAAAATCAATTTTGAATTTAGACCGAAGAGTTTATTAGCCTTGGTTAAGGTAGTAACTACTCCTGGAGTTAGCGGATTGTGATCCGCTATGCTGTTATTGGTTCTTGTAAAGAACGAAAGGTCGGTAACCTAAATTACGCTTCCTCAAGCGCTAAGCTATGGCAGCCCCGGTGCACTTGGTAGCACTTGTAGACAATCTCCACCTGAATCA
>NW_020190023.1:2056588-2057328 GCF_900000015.1 Plasmopara halstedii | reverse complement strand
ACGCCAATGCAGACAAGTGCATCTTTGGCGCAGAAGAGATCCCCTTTTTAGGGTGCTTTATTGGGAAGCGTAGCCTAAAACCGGATCCCGCTAAGGTCAAGGCCATTGTAAACAGGCCAGTTCCAAAGACCCAGAAGGACTTGCGTAAGTGGCTGGGTCTCGCTAACTACTTGCACAGGTATAGCATAAACTACGCAGAAATGGCTCGGCCATTATCCAGCCTCCTTAAAAAGGATGCGGAATGGTGCTGGAACACTGAACATCAGGAGGCTTTTGACGGGGTCGAAGACAGCCTCCTGCATGCACCAATACTGGCGCGGCCAGACCCATATCGTCCTTTCAGCGTTGTCTGTGACGCTTCCGACTTTGCCATCGGCTGTGCACTGCTGCAAGCAGACGCCGAGGGGCGAGATCGGGTGATCGCGTTCGAATCTCGACAGCGCAAAGCTGCAGAGAAGAATTACCCAGCTCATGACAAGGATCTACTTGCGATGGAGTATGCACTTGTCAAGTCTAGGGTCCACCTGCTCGGCTCCAAGCCGTTTGTGATCGACACAGATCATGCGTCATTACACACTGCGACTCAGTCGCCCCACCTCTCGCAGAGGTTGGCATGATGGCTATTTTTCTTTGTGGAATATAACTTCGAGGTGAAGTATAAGCCGGGAAAGCAGAATGCTTTGGCTGATGCGTTGTCACACAGACCAGACTATAAGTTTGCTCATATTACAACTGTAACG
>NW_020190023.1:2056125-2056578 GCF_900000015.1 Plasmopara halstedii | reverse complement strand
CAGACTAGCACACTACTACCAATAGCTGCGATAACATATCAGTCCCAATGCAGATCACTACGCTATCATCAGCTGCGGTAATGATGTTAAGGCAAGTGTGTATGTTTTGGCAAAATGCAAAGTGAATATATTAAGGTCCTTAGTTCGCTGTGCTTCCTCTAAGCCTATCTAGATATTCTATCAAATATTCTACTGGATTCTTTACTGGATATATGAACTTTTTATGTACTTGTGGATAGCCCTTTGCTGGATACTCCACTGGATACTCGGCTATCCCACAACTTGCGCAATCAGCCTGTCCACACCGGTAATACCGATATCTACCGGTTGGCGGCGGCTCGGCGAAACGCTTCCTTCGCACCACTGTCTGCACGACGAGGCGCGTCTTCATCAACACTCCGACTCGACTCGGCAGTACTTGGTGCTTTAATGCCGAGCTTACTTCGAAGAGTG
>NW_020190023.1:2056029-2056115 GCF_900000015.1 Plasmopara halstedii | reverse complement strand
GGCGACCACGTGTGGAACTGTGTTACCCACACAGGAAGCGTGTTTCCCGCCTTCCTCTGCAGTTAAGGTCTGGGCGACCACGTGTA
>NW_020190023.1:2055955-2056019 GCF_900000015.1 Plasmopara halstedii | reverse complement strand
GTCACTCCTGTCCATAGTGACCGAACTTTCAGAGGTTCAGGTAGTCTACCCGCATAGGTGTGGG
>NW_020190023.1:2055820-2055923 GCF_900000015.1 Plasmopara halstedii | reverse complement strand
GATTGATCGGCGCCGAATTCCCTGGCCAAGTCGTGGCCGGCGTACGCGCTTGGCGATGACTGTACTCCTCTTGGAGTGCAACCTGAATCGCCTCTTCAAGGGT
>NW_020190023.1:2055578-2055810 GCF_900000015.1 Plasmopara halstedii | reverse complement strand
CCTCCTTCGGCACGGCTGTGGACGAAGATATTGTCAAAGTACGTCTGCGCGAACGTACATAGCGGCCTGAACAGCTGCGTGACCAAGCGATTAAACGTCGCTGTGGCATTCGACAGGCCCTGCGGCATCACAAGCCGCTCCCAAAGCATACCGCTTGGAGTGCTTACCGCTGTTAGAGGAATATCTCTCTCTCTCATCAGGATCTGGTAGTATCCATCTACCAGATCCAGCA
>NW_020190023.1:2053678-2055568 GCF_900000015.1 Plasmopara halstedii | reverse complement strand
TGACGGAAAACACGATCCACAAACAGCGTTGCTGTACCGACTCCGTCGATGGTGTCTGACACCGCCACCAAATGAACCATCTAGCTCAACCGGTCGACAAATACCAAGACACCCGTGTTGCCCGCCGAAGCTTTCGGCAGGCCAAACACAAAGTCCAAACCCAAGGACTGCCAGCACCCAGTGGGGACCAGGAAGCTTGCCAGCGGCGCAGCCGTATTTGAAGCGGGTTTCACCCGTTGACACGTCTCTCACGTGCGCACATAGGTGCCTGTCCATTTGTACAACTTGGCCCCCCAATAGTGGTGACTCACAGAGATGTACGCCTTCTCACGACCGAAATGACCACTGAGTGGCGTGTCGTGAGCCTCATAGAGGATGCGGTATCTCGAATCCTCATCATGAGGAACCGAAATTCGTGGTGTATCCGTTAAATCGGTGCTATAATATAGCAACCCATTATAAAATGAATATCGATGCAATCATGCACGCATTCTTGATGACAATTTCTTGTCCGAGTTTCCAGACTCCTTGCTCCTTAGAGCCCGTAGCAACGCTACATTACCCGCGTGCGCGCTGCGCATCAAATCCGTCACAAACGACGTTACAGTTATAACATGAGCAAACTCATAGTCTGGTCTGCGAGACAACGCATCGGCCAAATCATTCTGCTTTTCCGGCTCACACTTCAGCCATCTAGCCATCCTCTGTGAGAGGTGCGGCGACTGAGTCGCAGTGGGTAGTGACGCATAATCTGTATTAGGTTGCAAACAGCTTGGAGCCGAGCAGGTGGACCCGAACTCGACAAGTGCATACTTTATTGCAAGTAGCTCCTTGTCATGGACTGGGTAGTTCTTCTCAGCAGCTTTGAGCTGTCGAGATCTGAACGCGATCACCCGATCTCCCCCTCGGCGTCTACTTGCAGCACTGCATAGCCGATGGCGAAGTCCAAAGCGTCACAGACGACGCTGAAAGGACGATGAGGATCTGGCAGCGCCAGTACTGTTGCATGGAGTAGGCCATCTTTGACCCCGTCAAAAAGCCTTCTGATGTTCGGTATTCCAACACCATTCCGCATTCTTTTAAGGAGATTGGATAATGGCCGAGCCATTTCTGCCAAATCGACGCTGTACTTGTGGAATTAGTTAGCGATACCAAGCCACTTACGAAAGTCCTTCTAGTTTTTTGGAGCACGTCAGTCTACAATGACCTTGACTTTAGCTGCTACCGCTCGAAGGCCACGCTTCCCAATGAAGCACCCTAAAAAGGGAATCTTTTCATCGCCAAAGGTGCACTTATCTGCAATGGCGTACAGTTTGTTCGTGCGTATGCACTCGAGCACAGCTCTCAAATGGACGATGTGGTTCTCCTCATCCGTCCTCCCGTGCTGCGCACGACTGTGAACGAAAATGTCGTCAAAGTATGTCTGTGCATACGTCCTGCGGGGCCTGAACAACTGCGTCACTAGACGATTAAATGTTGCTGGTGCATTTGAGAGCCCTTGGGCCATCACCAGTCACTCCCAGAGCGTGCCGCTCGGAGAGCTTACCGCTGTCAGCGAAATGTCATTCGCTCTCATGAGCAATTTCTTATATCCATCTACCAAATCGAGTGCACTGTACTTTGTACATCTCACCACGTTGTTCTGCAGAACATCTTTTCTAGGAATTGGCGTTTGTGTTGGAATGGTGGCAGCGTTGAGCTTATTGTAAGCATGAACGATACGCCACTTGCCGTTCGCTTTCCAAACACAAAAGGTGGGTGTCGAATGGGGAGACTTACTCTCACGCACCATCCTTCCGTCGTTCTTCGCACGGAAAAAGGAGTCAATGACGTCACACTGCTCCTTGGGCAGGGGACATTGGCGTGTTACGCAGTACTTGGATCCTGGAA
>NW_020190023.1:2052392-2053668 GCF_900000015.1 Plasmopara halstedii | reverse complement strand
ATTCAAGTTACGTGTAGGAAAAGTAGATTTTCATTGGTTTAGAAAGATAGGATAGGATGTGAGATAGATAGGATTCAGGATGGGACCTGGACCATGTTGCGTGTCTAGGTCGCCAAGGACGAGTGGCTAGTAAGCCCAGCGTCCCGATAAACTGAACCATCAATAAATCACTTCTCAATTTTCCTCCAGCAGGACCTCCTCTCCAACAGCCTCCGCCAGCGCTCACCTTGCGCTCCAGACTTCGCTTTCCTCCGCCAACGTTTCCTCGCCTGCGCTACGTGACAGCTAGACACCACTTAAGCAATGGGGTGTATATGAGTAATTTATCCCCAAGTAGCTTCCAATTAGCTTGCGAGCGGGCTTGGCTCGACTTCGATTGCGGGCCTCATTATAGCTAAACATGTGGGAGCCAATAACATTTTCATCTATACAATCAACAAGAGAATTTTTGAAAATCGGAGTCATCTCGCTGAAATATACTTTCAAGTGATCTTGCGTACGGATGTCGCACTCGAGGAATCCAAATACCTTGTCGGTCTTAATATCCTAGATAATGCCTGGATATGCTTCGTTCGTAGTTAATCGACCGCACGGCATCTCTATACCAAGAGCCCATAGATATAAAGCGTTAGCATCGTATCTGATTATCTTCTTACAAATACTCCCGCCCCGAATCTTGGTCTCGTTGCGTTTAGCGTATCTGTTGAAAATAATGGATGGTCCTTCAGCGATATTGGCCTTCATGTTGCTGTAAATCTCCTTCTCTTCCTTGTCTATGCTATATACTAGCCTGTCTGAGTTGAACTCAAGCAGCTTTTTGTATCGAAACCCCTCCAGATACATATTCTTACGAGTAACATTGCACTCAACACAACTGATTAAGATATTACCATCGATATGACCAAGCTTGTTGTTGATTCGGTCTGCTGATGCTGTATCTACGTTCAGTTGCTTGTAGCACAGTCCACAAAGATATTTTTGCTGAAGTAGAAGCTTGTTGAGGTGCTTGAGACTCATATTGAACTCGCGTTTTGCATCAGCATGTTGGGTCTTGTATCCAGTCATACGTTTAGCTGGAAAGCTGAAAGCTTTAGCAGGATTTATGTACGGTGCTGGAGGTTCTTGAAGCAAGTCTGATACATAACCTTTTCCGAAAGCCCTGGGAGGGATACACCATCGGTAAACATGTCAAGGTCAAAGCGTTTGAAAATTTCGTGTTGAGCCTGTACAGCCTTTATGAGTGGGACTACATCGAGGTTTTGTACCAAATGAGTAA
>NW_020190023.1:2052273-2052382 GCF_900000015.1 Plasmopara halstedii | reverse complement strand
CGCTGCCGATTCCTCCAAGTCTGCCTTTCACGCCAACCCAAAGAACAAAAAAAAGTTGTTGCGTTCGGGAGTATGGAAGTACTCGCGTCATCCAAATTATTTTGGCGAA
>NW_020190023.1:2051255-2052263 GCF_900000015.1 Plasmopara halstedii | reverse complement strand
ATGTCGACAGCGGATCATCCGCAGACCGATGGTCAAACCGAAAGGGCGAATCGCGTCAACGAAGACGTTCTTTGCAGCATCTGCGCTGAGACGCCGAGGCGCTAGAGCGCCATATTTTCACTCGTAGAGTTTGCACTGAATAATACAGTGCATTCGTCTACCGACTTCACGCCGTTCTACGTGAACGGGCTGATTCACCCTCGCGTTTCGCTGATGCCGCCATCCCATAGCTCAGAACTTGGTGGGGAGGAATAGCCGAACGGCTAGCTGATGTCAGCCCCCTCACCATCCGTAAAGAAGTTGACTACTTCTTGTCTAGCAGACTGAGTGTCCTGCGACACGGTCGCGATGCGATGACTGAAAGCCAAGACCTGCAAAAAGAATATGCAGATGAAAAAGGAAGAAGCAAAGTGGAAAGCTTTAAGGTCGGGGACCTGGTTTTATGTGATTTTGAAAATTTGCCACACATGCAGCCTCTGTTGTCTCCAGGACGAAGCTTCGTCCACGGTTCATCGGACCTTTTAAGCTTGCGGCCAAACGGGGCCTGGCGTATACGCCGAACCTCCCAAAACGGATGCGCACCCACTCGGTGTTTCACCTGGGCTTGGTCAAGCCGAACCGGGATCCGGCGCAAGTGAACGCGGAGGCGTTGGCTCCGGAGCGGTTCCCACGGGACCTCGGCCACCTAGAAGTTGAACCAGCAACTGGTTCTGAGCACGGAGTGCAACAACTTTCATTTCTAATGGCGCCAGGCGCTTCACCGTTGCATGCAGCGACGCATTTGCCTGTTCCACGGCTAGGAGTCACTCCGATAGAGCGCGGTAGTCTTCCAGGCGAGGCAGCCGGTGCACGACGTGCTTTAAATCGTCAAGCGCGTCCGCACAGCGATATGCTACTTCAGCATGACGCCCAGCGGAGCTCCGATCACGAAGGATCTCGTCTTTAAGGACTCGAAGAGCATCACCAGTCAGTCACCGGACGGCGGTCGACCCGGTCGTCACCGCCCGC
>NW_020190023.1:2051047-2051245 GCF_900000015.1 Plasmopara halstedii | reverse complement strand
AAGCGGATTGCGATCCGCTAACTCATACTTGGTTCTTGTAAAGAACGAAAGGTCAATGGCCTAAAGTACGCTTCCTCAAGCGTTTTGCTACGGCAGCCCCGCTGCAGAATGTGTAAGATACACGTACACCATCGCACAGTACTTACCTCTTTACACAATTTAAAAGATATATTTGCATCTATTGCATCTGTAACGGAA
>NW_020190023.1:2045846-2046898 GCF_900000015.1 Plasmopara halstedii | reverse complement strand
CCATGGGCATAGGCCCGCTCGACGAGCTGTTGGAGTTTGCATTCCAACCAAGTCGTGCCGACTTGAAATAGAATTCGGCATTCAGTGCCACATTCACCGCCTCTTTAAATAAAACGGATGCACACGGATGACTTCCGTTCTGGCCACGCCAGTGCTGAGGCATCCTTAAAGACGGTCACTGTGACCGCCTCCGGAAGAGGATCTGCTGCCATCTCGGCAATGTGAGATTGCAACTCTTGAACAAAGTCCACCTATTCCCTGTTGCCCTTTCGGGTGGCAAGGAAACGCGATCGCATGCGATTCGTCTAATTGGGCGGCGAGAATACTCGTGAGAGCTGCAATCTAGCTCCGCCCTGGAGGGAAACGCAGTTCCGACCGAAGGGCCGCACATCAGTGCCCATTCTCGCGCTCGACCACCGAGGTTTGAGATGGTTAGCGCCACGCGCTGTTGCTCGGTCTGGAGCATGGCGGATGCGATGGCCGTTCCGACCTCTCTCACCCAGAGCAGGAGATTCTCTCCATCCTTCCCCTCAAAGAACTTAACGCTCACCATGAGCGACTTAGGTCGGGGGATCCCGACGTCCCCCAGCCGTCACCGACGGTGGCGTCATACACGCAAACGATGCAGACATCTTCTGCTGCAGGTGTTCTAGCAGCGCGTTTCCGTAGCTCGAAAACGCCTCTAGACGCGCACCGATCGCCTCGGAGCCTTGTGCTACAAGGTGTTGCACGCCCTCAGGGCCAAGCAAGGACATCAGCTTGTTCAGCCTGTCCTGCATGCCTTGGGGGCAAAAAGTAAAATTCTTCCATCCTCACAAAGGATCAGTCAAAACGACTTAGGTGAAGATTGACTACAAGTGCTACAAAGTGCAGCAGGGCTGCCGTAGCTTAGCGCTTGAGGAAGCCTAATTTAGGTCACCGACCTTTCGTTCCTTACAAGAACCAAGTATGAGTTAGCGGATCGCAATCTTACTCCAAGAAAAATTATTGCCTTCTCAAGGTAAAATTCGAAACTAATTTTTAATAACTTTTCTATCCTAATTTTGAAAGTC
>NW_020190023.1:2022351-2045836 GCF_900000015.1 Plasmopara halstedii | reverse complement strand
TGGTTGCGTCGTGTCCTTTATCATCATTGTTTTGTGTTCATCAATTTAAGGGCGTTGCCTTCGTTAACAACACGGGTCGGAGTGATCTTCACGTGGTCACTGCGAGAGTGAAGGGTCACAGTCGTACGTACAGGGCCTTGATTGACTCTAGCTCGTCGCGTATCTATGCGCGGAAGCAAAGTGTTGTTGAAAATGATTTGGTGCTTGGGATGCACTCGACAGAAGCAATGGCTTTATCTCAGCGAAGTTGGCCACTGGTGCGGTGGTGACAGCGGAGAAATTATAGCTAGTCTACAACATAAGTTTGAAAACCGCAACTCGAAGACATTATTCACGATTCTCGAGATGGACAAACGAAATGACCTGATTTTAGGCATACCATGGCTTGAGAAGCATGGCCTGGATTGATTGGCGATCGAAAACGATTGGGAGTAGCACACCTGGCGTAGGTGATAACCTTGTGAATAATGGATACACATAAACTATGCAGCAGATGAAGTATTCAAGCGCTCGGCAGTCTTATGCTGCTGAAGTTGATCCACATTTCATTGATGTGTGTCATGCAAATGACGTTCTCCAGATTAGGAAAGATATGGAGTTGTATTGGGACCACCCGTGGGTACTCAGGAAGTGTACCGATGAATCAAGTGGTGGTCACTAGAAAACAAATGAATCGTTGGTGGGCACGGCAATTTGCCCAACGATAAATTTAAAGAGGGAGAGATGTCGGTTGCTGCCCCCCACTCAGGACCGACAAATGTTGTCGACATGTGCGTAATGGGAAGTTAAAGGAATCGACTGAGGCTGGATTTGCCAATCCCCCCACAAATACGGTGGTTTAGTCGGATTGTGGTTAGTGGGTGGTGACAATCCCACCCGTTGTGTGGTTGAGCACACATGTGAAGAAATCAACGGAATTCGTGATCGCGGTGTTGATACTCCCCTCTGGATGTGGCTGAGTCCGCTTGTGGTTTAGTCCAGCGTTCTACTCCCTATCATGTAAATATAGCATGCGAATATGTTGGTCCGTCAGGAACGAGTGCAACCCTCACTTTCTACCTGGATATTTTTCGATGCATTTACAGAGAATATTACATAGTGAAATATCCGCCTATCACCATTCTGGCTCAGCTGTCAAAATCGAGCCTCACAACCGCAAGCAGTTTTGTGTAACAGGCAAACTGTTACTCTCGCGATGCAGTTGATTTACGCGTTATATGTTAATGCAATATCGATTTTCTGACATAAGAGCTCTGCGCCTTTTCTTGCATCCCTTGTCGAGGTCACACAACTGAGTCGTTGTCGACTAAGCAGATTTCGTCACAAGGTTACAACCCCATTCATGGTCGATTTTACATGCGCATATTGCAAACGCAACCAAAGTTGCTGATAGGTTAAGATGTATCAGGATCACGTACGGTTAGCCTTACGTATGGAAAAAGTTAATTTGGGAGTTGCAGACAGTTTGTGAGCTAAGGACCTGCATTTTCTACTTTAATTTTGAAGTTTCCGCATAGGTTGCACATTAGTTTCAGCCCGTGAGCTGAAAAAAAGTCGGATGAAGAAATGCAAAGTCAACTAATTGATTATGATTTCTTAAAAAGCATACTGCCAACTCTTAGCCTGTTTCTGGATTTCCTATCGTCATCCATTAATGAATATTATTTCGCCTGCCCTTACTTGCCAATCTATCATCCAAAAGCCTACCGATATCTGACCGATTTGATATCGTTTGTTGACACGTCTACACTTCAACAAGTAGTAAACGCTTCAGATTGGCAACTCTGGTCTATTTGTTAATTTGATGGTAAAACCCGAAATGATATTTTATTGTGTTCACAGGTCTTTCGCTTCGTAGAAACGTCATATCTATACCAAATTACTTAGCCGTTTTAGTATAGACTCTAGTCAGTAAATCGCTGAAATGAACGAGAAGAATTTAGCTACCCACAGTGCACCCTAAATACCGTGAAATATAAAACAATCCCTTGGAGACTCTGAACACTTAATCAGGAGAGTGAAGTCATCACATTTCAACCACTAGGCTAATCTGAGTTTCTTTCGTGTATGATCAAAATGCAATACGTATGCATGTAAATTAAACATGTATAGCCGCACAGTTGTTCTTTTCAGTATTGAGCAGCATAACAACATTACTCCGACTCACCGTTTATGCTTGTTGATCCTTGGCATTGTCTTGGCTTGAATACTAGCTGCATTACGTGTTAACGGAAGCACCTTGGTTTCGTGGGCCTTCGTCAATATATCTGCAAGCTGATCCTTCGCGTCGATGTAGTAAGTCTGCATTTTCATAAGTATCCGTCGTAGTCAATATTCATACCAAATGTATTCAGCCTGCAGCGGGCTGTCGTAGCTCTTTGATTAGAAGAAGCTAAGCTTAGGTCATCGATTTTACGTTCTTTACAAGAACCCGTGCGAGTGCAGCGGATCGCAATCCGCTGCTTCTAACTACTAATGCCTTACCAAGGCAAACGAACATTTCTGTTCAAAAACAAAATTGTACTTAATTGTTTTAGTTGCAGCAGAGCCGCCAATATCTAAAACTCTAGGTATTCCTAATTCATATAATAAAACCTAATTAATATCGTAAAACCTGATTCATATGCATTTCTATTGGCAAACCTACCACGTATTGGCTTCTTGTTATGGTGTAGCCATACCATTGTGTGATTACACCAACTTATGTAATCCACACCTATGTTTGGTCCCACCATCTTGTGCGACCCACCCTTCCAAACAAGGGTACACGTAACCCCCATTTCACAGCCTCACCCCCAAACTTTAGCTTTAAGACTTCCTCGACCTGATTGTTTCCCCTGTTTGTGTTTTCCGCTACAATTATGTCCTCCATACAGTCCAGCGTAGATTAAATGATTCAGGGATTGCTTGACATAAGTATGCTGGTCCCCTCCGCAGCTCAATAAGCAATTGCTCACCAAGACACGATGAATCGTCGTGTACCAGGCTCTTGCCGTCGGTATTATCCGATCCATAGCCTGGTTTAGTTAATATATGTATCCTTGAGCATTGTCGACACCCAGCAGACCTACCATATAAACTATTTCTGTCAGCACACTGTTGTGAAAAGCAGTTTCGACATCCAGATATTTCGCTGGTAGTCGCATTCGGCACACACCGCAGGTAACATCCAACTTGAGTTCCTACTGGCGACTCAAAGAAATCGATTCCACACTATTGTTTTGAAAGCTTCTCGACAAGTCGTGCCTTGTACCGCACCACAGTTCCATTTTGTTCTCGCTTCTTGAGAAGAAACATCGCCCTTCTGGCTTTAGCATCCATGTTTGGTTCTGGTCATGAGAGCGAAGCTTAGCTTCAATAGTTTCGCGCCACTTTGCTGCATAATCTTTTGCCATTGCGTGAGCACATGTAGTCGGCAAGTTCGTATCAGCCTCTCTTCAGAAATCCCATAACGTTCCGGTGTCGGTGGGCCACCATTTCCTCCTGCTGACACTTCATCATCTGAACCATTTCGTAACATTAGCATCAATTTATGTCTTCATCTTGTTTTCTCTAGATCAGGTCGATCCGCCAAACGACCTTGTTTGAAGTGGAAGATGATACTCTGCTAGCTCCAAATTCTTTGCATTGGAACGCTATGAAGGCGTGAGCTGGTGTATGTTGACAATTGGTGTACGCTCAACATCGTCCATTTTGAATTCTACTATTGGTTCTTCGGCAGTTTTTACTAGCTCATTTTTTACTGGATATCGATCCACTTAGCTTTAGACGTAACCATCTGCTTTGTCCTTTATAGCTTTGATAGTCACTTCTAGCTGCAGCCGCTTGGTGCCGTAAATGCCATCACGCCCAGCTAGGCCCATAGAGCGCGTTACTTTAACCTTAACTTTCTCATGGTAAGATACGCGATAATCCCTGACAAATTCAGTACAACATACATTTAAAGGTCTTTTTTTACTTTATCCTCACTGTATCGGCAATCCTGCAGCTTGAATACTTGTAAATGATCCATTCGAGGTTTCATCCTCAAAGCCAACTCTAGGCGTGATGCCGAGTTGAATTGTATTCGTTGAGTGATTGATCTAATCAGCTGCTGAATTTCTGCTTTCGCTCCCCTTCACATGAAACATTTTGTACTAAGTCGTCATTTTAATGATGAATTGTTTATGCGCTTCGCTACCCCATTGTAATGAGAGTTATACAAAACAGAACGCTGGCGCTTCGGCGACATATATCTACCATCGTTTGTTCTCGAATTCTTCCGTTGTAGGATTGGGTCGACCGCCTCATTGTTTTGCTTACAGCTGAAAGCATCTTCAATCTTGCTGATTGTCAGGGAAGTCGTAACATATATCCACAGTAATGGGAATATTTTCCACCTCAGTCCGCATGGGGTCCATAATATCTGTGTACACGCTTTCCAAAACACGTGCAAACTCTAAGGGTGAAATGGTGACTGTCTGCTCTTAATTTAAGCACTCGGTACATAATGGTTTCTGTCGAGCATGCCAAAGCTCCCATTTAGCCTCAGCCCTAGAATTTGCCTCGTAAAATGCTTCTTCTTACTTGCAGTTGAGCATGTACGCCTTACCGATGCTTGTACCCTATTCAATTGTCTATTCTTTGTTCCAGATGACAACGAATGCGGAAACTTCACACTATTTCCGCGCCCGCAAACTTGCTGAAAAAGCATCTATCTCTCTTTAAGCCTTAAGTAATATCGAAAATCGTCATGTGGATTCTCTCTATCACCAAGGTAGTCAAATTTATGGTGTCGCTCACTTTTGACGGATAATTTTTTGCCAGATGCAGCTATTGTCATTTGAATGCCTTTCTCAAGATCTTTTTCTTTGGACATGTCCTTTCCGTGCGGGGACATGTGAGATGTAGCACCCACTGCAAATATCTCGTAATGACTGCTGACGAGTCTTTAGGCCGAACGGTTCTGCTTCATATAACAAATCTGGTCACAAATAAAACACTTTTACTTAAATTCATCGTTATTGCGTGAAACACCACCCTTTCGAGCATTGCCTCGTCCACCTTTAATCTTCCAGCATTCCCGACTACGCTAAACGCTTTCTTCATAACACTCTTTTTGTGCAGCTTCTCTCATTTTTTTTGAGCAGCTTCTCCTTGTCATCAATCGATGTGATGTCGTTCTCATTTTTCTTTTTCGAAGAGATCAAAACATATTTCGACTTCAGACTGTTGATAATACCACCAGCTGGTGCTACTTGTCGGCTGGCTCTGCCATTGTCTGGAGCCCACAACTATTTCGTCAAAAGAGTCAAGATAGTCCGCTATGCTACTTTCGCTAATCATCTTGAAGTCGTCAATTCGACGCGTCATCAAAACACGAATTTACAGAGCTGAGTGGTGCAGAGATCATATAGCGCTTCACAGGCCTCAGTAGAACTTGTGAGTGACCTTATCTTATCTGATGTTGAATCAAAAGTTGTTACGTATTGAAACCCAATGCCTTGACGCCACGTCTATGTGATATTGTTCTTCTCCTTAGCGGCCATAATATGTGATAAAAACCCTTTCTTGCCAGAGTCATATTCAAATTCAGCTTTCAGCGGTAGCAATTACCATTTCTCAGACAAAGTTTGGTGCGTTTGTTTGCCATCACGGTTAGGGAAATTGTGGTGAAGGAAGGCTTCTTTGCGGCTATATTCTTGATGAATTGATGATCAAACCCAAAAAGAAAACTCTTTCACATTCTTATGTGTTTTGCGTCATAACATCGTCATTTCAATACCGAATGGCTTAGCCGTAATAATGCACAAATTAATCACTAAAACATTGAATAAGGGTAGGTATAGGGGGGCAAGGTACCCCCAATGAGCCTTATAAATCGTGTAATCGAGCTTTGTCTTCTGGAAAGTCCTCGGTTTTGAAGAAAGATTCACCGCACAGCTGGTTCGAGTTAGTGTAACGAATGAACAATATCACATTAAAGCACATAGAATAGACGCATAGTCACAACATCGTTCTCCTACAAATTCTAGCAGCGTATTCTCGGAAAGTTCATATCTTGATCGAGTCTATGCTGATGTTAAGTGCTCAATTTTGCTGTTTACGAAATGCCTGCGCTATCCACTATCTCTTGAGACGCTCGATGATTATTCAATCTAAGACCCATACGTTTGTGATACAAAGATAAGATATGAAATCGAATTTTTGTCTTCATCCATGACTTGCAGGCAGAGCGTCAAGTATGATGGCAGGTTAAATATGTCAGAATGTTGTTGATCAACAAAAATTTAATAGCGACGGTAACGAGCATGACGTCGCTTTCATATGGATTACTCAGCACAAGAGGACAAAATCTGCGTGTTAAATGACTGATTTTCTTACATACAACGTGCAATTCGACAAAAGCCCAACTGCCTTAGTGCGCATCGTATTTACTTTTAATAGAATTGGGTCATGGTGCTAATATACGAGTAAGACAGTTACAGCCACCCAGCATGGATTTCAGTACAACACACTTTGCGTAAGTTCATATCTCAATAAGGCATAATGTACTAAAAGCTCATTGTCTAGGCAAACGCATTTAGCTTTTACTATAACCTTCGCTATACCAAATACTTCTTGCGCTTTTTGCAAGTTTCAAACCTTTGTTGTCCCGTTATAACTCCAACAACCATCATAATTGCCAATTCGCGACTATAGCTTGATGTAAACGGGATCCAAAACAGTCTCCCCGAGCAATCCATTAGCGTGTCAGTCCGCGCACACCTTAGAAGAGACACACAATTATATCTGCCTTTACAATCTGAACGTCCATTTCACGATGTGACGGTTACATTACGCCTGCTAATGTCGGTATTGTAGGTGGTAATCGTGCAAAATAGTGTTGCGTATGCTATCGACACAGCACTTACGGCAAGATATACTATTATGTAACAATGGTGACCGTCAAAAGATGATACTTGGCTACACGGCCACCATTTGGTTTTATTTTCCTATCATTATTTACAGCTTTTTGTCTTTGCTACAGTCGCAAATCCAGACTCGCTGATGCTTATTGGTGCAGTCACGGGTGTTGCTTTGAGTACTTGTTGATGTTTCACCGAGCATAGCGACGGATCGTTTTGATTCCTCGTTAACAATCTACAGTTGTACGAACACTTCGAGGACACATTTTAGAGAAGAAGCGAGAAGAGAAGGGAAGAGAAGAGAAGAGAAGAGAAGAGAAGAGAAGAGAAGAGAAGAGAAGAGAAGAGAAGAGAAAAAAAGAAGGTTCTGATGACGTTATTTGGACAAGGTCCGGCTACCACACTTTTTGCTTTTTGCGGTACTTCTACATTTGACGTCTGCTGTAATTTTCGTAACACCGATGTAGATGGGCACAAAAGCGCGATTGCATTTGTATTGACAGCTTAATATGAGGAAAAAATGATAGAGAACAACTTTCATAACGTATCGTCTTGTCTCGTCCAGGTCACATGCTCAGCTGTAAATCATTTATCTTTTGGTCAGATGGTGAGTCATCTCGAACACCAACAACGTCGTCAATGCTCTCGTGGGGAATGAGAAAGTGATGGTCCTTTCTCAAAAATATATTACTCTCCGAAAGCGTGATTATCAATAAGCTTTTGCGTCGTACTGTCTCTTGTCACAATCCTGGGACAGTAACCCCTCCATTTTACTAAATATCTGTCGAACACATCGGCCCACAACTCTTTCTTCTTTTGCGTTAACCTTGCATTATTCATCGACGAGTGTCGGTGAGGGAGGCCCTCATGTTATTGGACCTTATATTTAGTTTGCATGAAGCAAAGCTAAGTCCGTTGTCACGTCCATTTCTCTATCTTCGCAATGTGATTGGTTTCACTTTCTGCTTTAAAGTTCTTGATACTTAACTGTAAGGCTCTCACCAAAGCCTCGATAAGGTGTTTCAGCAGCTCATTGCCAAAGCTGGTAAACGTCTCTATGGTAGGTGTTATCTTCTGCGCTAAGACATGGATTATCTCCTTCGAAATTATTATGGTCATGAGCTGATCAAGCTTTTTTGTTGCGCCGGGAGTCACAAGCCATACTGAGATTAAAGAGATGTATCACATGGATGCTTTCGGTGAGGGGTATCTACCGCGGAGCAGCTGAGCATCTCCGCGTAGATACCCCTCACCGAAAGCATTAAGCATCTGCGCGTTTCTTGCGTCCTTTTATCTCGGCTGTTAGGTTGAAAATGTATGGCTCACTCGCGAGGTTGCTGAAAGAGCCACTCTCTGAAAAAATGAGCTTCATTTGGTGGTGAGATGTCTATTCGTACGAAATTGGCCGCTATTGGCTTTCGTGATGGTCGAGATTTATTAAGCTAGCATTTGAAGCAGCGACTCGTATAAAAAGAAGCGAGCCTAAGAGCCTTAGAGCCTAAGGTTGTTGGTGCTACGAACAGGTCCCAGTATTTGTAAATCTGAAATGATTCCTGATAGAACGAGGAGCGTCGTGTAATTACGTACGACGCATGACTGTCGAAAACAGTGGATTGTACACAATGGCGATGATAATGCCAGATACAAATGCACTACTGATGCGACTCGCGTTGTGGGCATTGGCAAAAGTTTAGAAAAATGATTGATCCTGCAGGCGTATTTTAAGGATTCGATAAAGTTATTGTATTTTCTGGAACGAAGGTTGAAAGTATGATTGCATGTTTGGTGTGACGTGGTATGAACACCATGAGTCAAGGATCGACTGGAAGTCGAAGAGGTTGAGTGCTCAGACTTATAAATCATCACTAACGAGTGCAGTTGTCAAAATATGTTGGGCTTGTGGTGAATTGTTACCGCTTCAAAATAAATTATCTATGACTGGTTTAGGGTTGTGAGCAATTTGTAACCCTTCCTTAATTCGGCAGGGGTTATGAGCGTAAGGGGTTATCCCAAGCGGATATGTTCACGGACTGGTATGACGCCAATATCAACGAAGCGTTACGATAGGTATTTAAAAAAAGGCTGCTTCTGGGACTTTGCAACATTATTGCTAGAAGTCCCATTCAGTTTACAGAAGCTTTTGCAGCATTGTTTCGCGTAAAAAGCGCTACTTGATTGATCTCAGAAGCGGTTTTATTACTCGCAAATTCTTCCTCAGCTAGAGCTCTCATGGCAGACCTAGCAGTAAGCTGCGAGCTTGGAAGGGACAGAGAAAGCGTTTGTTTACCGATGGCCGTTTTGGTGACAACCGGTTCACTCTATCAGCCTAGTTCAAATATCACACATACTTTATATTATGTTTTAGTAGAGCGAATTGATAAGTTGATGCTGCCTCGTTAGTGGAACATCACCACAGTTAAAAGCATATAGCAAGCTTATCGTCAAAAGCCGCGTTGGATGACTTTGCATCGTAAAATCTTTTAGCAGATCGATCATCACATGAGCATTATTTTGACTGCTTCAATTACAAAAGGTAATAATGGTAGAATTTTACGATTGTTCTAATACTTACAACCTTTACAGCTAAACAAACTTTGTGTTGACATGTATTCCTTTTTCGATCAGATTCTCTAGAGTATTTCTGTAAAAACGGCGTTTAAAAGGAAATAAATGAATAAATTCCGGCTATGGTGCAAAAACGAGTCCCCACATCCAAGCAATAATTTATGATAACTCTGATTGTGTTCGGTTTCGGAAACTCTGGGATCTAGTGCCTTACATCTCGACATTGCCTCATGACAATGCTATGCAATCAAGACTGCGCTCAGATCAACTCCTATCGAATTAAATAGCTAGTATTTGTTGGCTATCCATGCTTGCGATGCATGTGCTCTTGGTTTTCCACGATGCGTAAAATTGATCTGGGCCAGCTCCACATGAACTACAAGAAATTGCTCGGGTTCTCAATCTGTTGAGTAGAAATGAACGATGTTAATGTAAAGTGGCGGCGAAACTCAAGTTAGAGTTTTAACTGCATGAAGAGTAAACGATGTAAGCATAGCTCATAAGACCAGTCTGCATAGCGCATTTGCAGTGTAGCAAACGCTTTTGTGTTTATGTCCTTCAGCGAGCTACAGCATTATAATTTGCGAGCCATGGAGTGCTTTTAAAGTCGGCAAATCAGTGCATTCCATTCGCGGGTAGGACAACGCGTGCTTCCTGACGCTGCTAAGTACATCTACAGACAATCAACCAGGTCAATGAAGTAGGTAGTTTGCTACTTTACTACAACAAAAACAAAGCGTTAATTTTCAGATCGGAAAAGAGGAATTTACAATTGCACTATCGATAACAATAAGCTTTAAAAAATTTCAAACTGGCAACTCTCATATTGTATGCAGTCAGTCAATGCAGTACTTTAAAATCAATCGTCTGATATGTAATCGCCGACAACATCGCATCTACTTCATGAGTATCGCCATGTCGTGGCACCGCTGTGCAATTGAGTGGCTTTATATCGCGGCTTAACTGATGATAAGTGGTTCGTGAATATGTGCACAAGCCAAAATCGGCAATTTGGGCAACACACCACTTCACGTTGATAAAAACATCTTTTAAGATATTCCTATTGAAGCAAGTTGGCCTTCCTGTGACTCAAGTTACCATGCAAGCTGCTGCCAAAACATAGTAAGATTCCGAATTTGATAATATCAATATGAAACAACAAAAAATATTTTTGCACTGTACTTAGCTATGTTAATTTTATGATGGAGCAGGTATAACATCAAAACTGCCTGCATGTATGACGGTCAACAAATTTGACAAATAAAAATTATAGTGTATTAAATGTCTACGCGCGCTAATAACATCTGTACCATTAGTGGGCACGACATCACCTGCAATTTGCAAATAGACGCCGTTCCGGTCTGGTTGGAGCTAGTCAACTCGTTTAAGTCGATGAATCATGTACCCCAAAAGTTGATTGGTCCACACGAACGAGACGACTTCAAATTAACAGCGTGTTTTATGGGACCGCATCGTAATCAACTTGGGGACAGTTCCCAAAAAATAATCTTTACTGTATAAAATAGTCAGCGAAAGTGCGCATATCTCCAAAACACCACTCAAATTCGATTAGTCGCATTGGCTGTGCAGCGCAAATTGCATGGAGTATTGTATCTTGGTCCTTGGTTTATCCACTTATGCTTTCACTGGGATCGGCTGTGAATTTTGCGGAGGTTTATCTCTCTTTCTAGATGTGTGAACGACTGAAATTCGTCTTGATACTTATAATCATCTGTGTACAATTATTCGATTTTTTATGATGCTCTATGTTGTGTGCTGGTATAATCGTGGGCAATCGTCGTAGATATTTCTAAACATCTTGCACTCATTCATTTGTCTAAAGAATGACGTGACCGTGTCTTTATGGGCATTCCTTTCAGATAAATGAAGAATTTTACCGTAATGCTACCTTTAAGGCATTTATTTGTCTGCGTCAGACTTTGTGATTTTCGTAATGTTGTAACCTTTATGTGGGACCTATTTATCGTAAATAGAGCAAACATATTTACTCAACGCCATGTGGTCTGGGTACACAAAGTTGTCAACTTATAAAAGTCATAATGTCGACGACCTCACACCGTCACCGCAATGGACGTAAGGGTGTTCGTTTTAAAGGCATATAAGTAGATATTTAGGCCCTGCACCCAGATGGCTTGTTCCTTCAATATTAACGTGCGCTCATCGCTGCTATGGCAGGTCAATTGCTCGCGGCTAGTTCGACGCCGCAAATTACTAGTTTTGTGCACATACAATAAGTACGCTCTAATATAAGCAAGGAGATTCAATAAGTTAAATTGGCATACAAAAAGGCTTTTAAGTGAAGCGATCCGACGGTTCTAATCAAATGCTGATCAGACAAGGTAGAGGGTCAGCAAGTCCTTTATATACAGTATGTAAAGTTTTTAAGTCACAAAACAACGCGGCAGAGAATAAACGTTAGTCGGGATTGAGGAGACGACAGATGCTGAGATTTTTGTGTCGCTTCTACTAATTTTAATACATTATTAGCGTCTAGCTTTGTAAAGGTGATATTTTATTAGAGATCAAGACTATTAGCGCGGGAAGAAACCATCAGATAATTCTAGTCTCAGACGCTGTCAACCGTCATAGCGTAGTAATATTGACGCTCGCTGCACTTTGTCAGGAAAGTGGTATCGATTTCAGCAATGACGTATTGCGCGCTGATAGCGCTTGATTCCTAGTATACTGCCCACGCAGCAGAGTACTAGTTTCTTGTTATTCAAGTATCACATCATAACAGTGTCAATTTTTTTAATGAAATGCTTGCATGCCTGCGGTACAGAAGAACTCTCCGTATTTACATGTCTAAACGCTGTGTCAATAGTTTTTGTACCACCATCAACAACACCTGCGATTCAGGCGCTATGGACGTCTCTCTTCGGTCTGGATGAAGCTTGTCACATCGTTTGAGTAAATGGTATCGCAGATAGGCCGACTTGACCATGCATCTTTTTCGTGCGCTAGGACTAACAAGTAGTATATTGCTTGTAAGGCTGTTCTGCTGGTGGAACTCGATGATTTTGACTGGTCCGCTACACGATGGAAGAACGTGGGTTAAGAAGACAACAAAGCGCCAGCGGTAATCGATAATAATTAATTTGAGGCTTTCGCTCTGATAGTGAGTCTCTAGCATTTATATGTTCTTTTTAACCCATAAGCTCAATAAATCCCAGTGGTCAACCATGAAGGCTACGTTAAAGACCTTCGTATAGATTATACCATCATCATAATAAATTGTGCCAGTCAAGTCGAGCTAAACAAATACAAACTGCAGGTTTTGTCCTCCATCGTTGATTGGTCTACATGGACGCGACGAGTGGTAGACGCTAAAAGCTGATTGGTGCTTGTGTCACATCGTATTTGATGTAGAATTTATTTATGATGAGACATATCTTACAATCAACACATTTTGTTCCGTTCCCTTGCAAGAAATAGCATGAATCACAATTCAATTTCAAATCTAAGCGTCCATATATCGCACGACAGTGAGTGCGCAGGTCTGATCGTGGTGGCGTCTGTTATTTACGAGCAGTTTAAGTGCCAACGCAGCGATGAAGGCCTGATATATTGCAGGTGACCGACCAGCTACACGCATATTGTGAGACCTTTTGATTCTTAAAAATGAGACCAACGACATGTTTGAAGAGCTGCAATTGTGTCTGCAGGTATCGCTGATCATGTTACATAATTACTATCGTTGAAATGGAGACGCTTTGGATGAGGAGCTAATTATCGAACTCTAAAGCATTGTAATAGGGCAGCTCCAAGTCCTTATTGCTATGCTGATGTGACATCGACAACATGATTGTACGTTCATTTGATCAGTGTAAACTGACACTTCAGTACTTTTTACTTGTGATCCAATCAGCTTTTATGTTGGTAGATATGATTAGGGTACGTGAACAACTGACATTTCACTTTTTTGTCACTCCGTATCAAGTTCTTGCGATATGGCGAGCATCATCTGCGAGCTTCATGTACGTTGACCCATAATGAGTTAGTAACACTCCTAACACTTCTTGAATGCCTTAGATGATTAACGAGGATGATGGCTAACAAGCAATTCGTTTTGTGTGCCAATCGTTCTTCCACGAGAAATCAGTTTAAAAGATGATATATCGAGTCTAAACGGCTAAATACTTGCGTAAATCATGTTATCTCTGTTTTTCGGTTGGTATTTTTTATACTAAGCTTCGTACCTTTCCGGTTGTAAGGAAAAATCAAATGGTGCATAATTTCTTTTGCTTTCGGCAGGTTTCCATTACGATTATCGAAATGAGGTAAAGCCATTCCAAGGTATCTTAGCGCTGTCAAAGCTTCCAGTCGATTGCTCAACGCATATTATTGTCATTGCTTTGCCTTAATCAAAGCAAGTTGACAATATACATACGCCCAAACATTGAATATTTCAGCATTCGTTTAAATGATGCTCTTGGCTTTATTCTATCTAGCCTTTAACATTTACATTACTTATCTCTCGTTGAAGGGTTAGCTGCATATTTGATTACCATCCCAAAGTACAATTAGCATGTGTTTGGTTGTTTTTCTGAAAGTTGTCCATTTTTTCGACTAAAATGTTTGTTAGTAGAAGCTCGAACCGTACGCAAAATATGAAAGAGCAGTGGACGTGTCAATATCTTCTATATTTAACAGATACGGTCATAAACACCTAACATTTCGTAAACGGAATTCCATGCCTTTACTGACGCAGTCTTTCGCTTAAAAGGCATCACTTGAAACTTCATACCTTGAATACTAATATCTGCCCGCCAAACGCCCTCCTCGACGACGGCTTTCACCAAAAGGCTTCTTGCTCTTCTATTAGAATGTTGAATATCACGAGTTGTCTTCATACCAATATCAAGCTTATAACGAAGTGCTTGATGCACTATACTGCTTTTCGCTGGCCAAGAATGCAGTTCTATTGCGAAATTGCTAGGCGAAATTAGCTTTCCGCAATAGTCACCAAAGTGCTGCCCGCAATGAGTTATTGAGCTTGAGACACCGCTTGGAAAGTTGCTAAATACTCTTTGTCGGTTGTCCAGCACAAGTTTCAGACCGGCAATACTATCAGTTGTCGACGGACTTTTGCTTTCGTTGACATTGCAGACATTCCATTCAGAGAAAATCTGAAGCGAATGACAATCCACTGGGCGAATGCTGACTCGAGCGAGCTCACACATGAAAGTTATAAGTTTTCCTAGCGATACATCATTCGCGTTTGATCCTTTCGTTGGTGTGATCAGAGATTCGTGTCCATTGAAGACCCAGAGTCCATCAAAAGCAGAAGTGTATTGTTTTTTTTGCTGTGGTAGAAAATTGCAATGTGGGGCTGAGCAACTCTGCTGCAGTAGATACTGCGCTCGAAGTTGTGCCACGAAATCTTGCATTCCATGCATTGTGTTGGACGAGAGAAGGTCCAACAGCTCACGTCGCAGTAGCTTCAACTGTTCGTTTTGAAACACGGCGGTAACAATTTCTTCGCATAGAAGTGGCAGAGAGTCAACTGGGTCATCGAAGTAGCGATTCACAAGCTTACATATCATCGCAACAGTCTCTACGTATCCAGCACGTAACCTGGTTAAATCGAGAAGCGCTGTGCCAGAGGATTGAAATATTGAGCGATAGATTTTCAAATTGTCATTGTCAAGTGCGAGCCACACCACCAGACCAGTGCAGATCTCAACCAGTTGCGTAAGCGAAACTTCCTCTCCAACTTTAGCATTGCGATTGTTTTGATATCTGTATGTAGCACAGTGCAAACGTTCAAGAGAATTGAGAAACGTCCACGATAGCGATGCAATGACGTGGTGACCAGCGCCAATGCCCTTTGCAGCCCCATAGCTTGTCTCTGAGTTGAAGTCTTCAATTTGTCTTTTATATTTGTTACGAAGTTGCTGCAAACAGGTTTTGTACGGCAATGCGCTCACATGGTTTACAAAGTAAAAGAGAATAGCAAGCTGCTTTGACGATCTCATAATGTCCGGATGTCTGTATTCCCACAGTATACAGCTCTGCCATATGTCTTCTTTGAAGGTTGAATGTAAGGGTTGCTCAACATTTGATACTTTGCTTGCTATTGCAGCGCGATTTTTTCCGTCTTCATTGCCATCTGAATTGATGTTTTGCTGGACTGCGCGCGAGACCTCGAAGGCTTCGTGTCCAGCATTTAATTCAGCAGTAGACCGTCGATAAGACACGATCATGAAATCGGTTGAGGAAACCAGGCCTAGCACGCGAAACTTCGACAAGACACGCTCAAAAATGTAAACTCGAAGTGCGTGTTTTGTGAAGCGTTGAGACTTAGTAGCTGCACTTTCCCATTCGTAATACCAACGTGCACCAGGGTTAAGTTGGAATATGCATTCGCGCTATTGAATTTTGAAAATATACGTATCTTTAGCATACAATGTCAAATTAAAAAATTCACTTCGACGTACATTAGTAACGGAGTCGCTCACGACAGTACCCCCAATCCAAGTACCCTTTGGTGTCTGCTCTGTTTGAATGAAGTCAGTCACAATTCTATTGTCGATTAAATCGTTGATAGCCAAAAACTGTGTGTGTGCTTCTTCGAAGTGCCCATACACCAGTAAATTTGAAGGATTGCTTTCAATAACTTCAGTCGTCTTGTTTTGTGGCTGTGCGTGAAGGCGTGCAGAGTTGACAATTTCAACGCGCACACGAAGTGATGAGCCACAATAGCTGCGATTGACGTGCTTAGGACAGCAGTGCGGGAAACAGCGCAGGATCTACGGACAAATATCATTTTAGATAAGTTGTGAATAGAGAGAGAATGCCAGGGCTACAATACAACTTGGATTACCTTTGTTTTCTTGGTACGGTTGGTTCTGTGGCAAAAGATAAGATAAGGCATAGATGTCAAGGACCTCGATTACTTCCATTAGGTTAGTCAATCATACTCCTACCGTTTGTACTCGGTCATGAACAATGTCGAATAAAGGCATTCGCATTGCTCGAAGTGGCACGTGATGGTACACATTTCTAGTGACAGCACTAACGAATTAATCTCGCTGCAGTAGTTTAGATAATGCGATAGTCGGAGGCGATCAGAATGACGACTGGTCTCCTGTGGATACGTCTGCCAGAGGTGTGTTAGTTTAAAGGGATGGGCAAAATCGGTCCTTTTTTCAAGCATATCTACTCATCTGTGTCCATAATGGACGCTAATTGGCACCCTTTTGCGATATTACACTGGGATTGGCTACACTGGTAATAAAGTGAGCAAATCTAGCTTGTGACTTACAACTGCTGTATTGAACAATTTGCTGCTTCAAAATTGTAATGCTACAAGCTCTGCAACATGTGTTAAAAGTCCTCCCTTTAGACAGCAATAGTTTCATTACGAAAGTATTGTATGATAGTCTTCACGATACTTACGGGTTTAGCAAGAGCTGAGCTGATTTTAAAGGAATCAGAAGGGACAGATAGGTTTTGTTAGGCATAAGGTCATAATTGTATGATGCGTCGCGATTGTGAGGAACATTTTAGCCGACTATAGTGGTGTAAGCAGATGCTTTTTAACAGTTCTCTAATGACTTTCCTTCCCGACGAGCAACCCATGTTATTTAATTCGTCTGCGGGCATTAGCACTACAATGTAAGTGCAGCCGCGGCTATATCTGTACTCTTAATAGCATCAGATAGAATAGAGTGCTTATGCCACGCTGGAAGTTCATACAGCCGCAGAGACAGATACTCTTGTTTTGCTACCACACTCACGCCTTTGTGTTCTTAGCCCCTAACTATTAACCGTAACCAGTTATTTGATGTAGACTTCTGTTTCAAGTATCTCTATTGCAGCTGTCAACCCTTGCTTTCAAGCGCTTGAAATTGCGAATGCAAATCTCAACAGACCAAAAAGTGACAGTTATTTTGAGCAAACTTATTGGGACGCTAATGTTCGTATTCCTTAAAAGGGTGTATGGAGTTTTACAATTGACGTCTAGTCTACGCAGATGAAGCCGACGTCTAGCAATGCTAAAATTGAGAATGGTATTTCACACGTCAGTGATGATCAAGCTTTCAATAATAGACATGTAAGAAGTTATGCGTCAAAGTGAGCTTTTACGTATTCGTAGGTGATCGATAAACCTGTCGGGTCACAGTCGCTCGTAGTCGATAAAATGCTTAAAGTAGTGTGGGGTGTGTGCGTGCTCAAGTGTCATCCATCGTTTACGTTGGAAAGCACGGCAAAGCAAATATTTCGATAGTTTCCGTAGATGACATGTTGACCAGATGAAGCAAGGCATTTTGCAAACTTTTGATCGGGCGAAGCAAAATTATCTCGACCATTTCTTGATAAATTTCGAGGACGTAACATTCCAGACGAAAACGGATCAAGTTCATACTTGGTAAAATGCAACTTTCTTTCATCAATCGCTCTAAACATTTGTATACTGTTTCTGTGTGGAGCTGCGATATGGAAACATTACTGATGTCTTGAAATTCCGTTAAGTTCCACGTTTAACAGACTCTGTCGCGGCGAATATTTGCATCGGTTTTTCTGGTGTGTAATCTCGAATTTCTTGATTTTATATTATTGCGAATGTACTTTAATGCTCGAGATGCAGCCGATCGCCGTTAAGTGTGTTGATTTAATGTTGATACTCAGAAATGCTCTGCGTCTTCTCTTGCATCTACATGTGTTTGTGTTGCGAGAAAATGCTTAATTGGTAGGGTGACGATGCCCTTTGCCTCTCAAAATACTGAATATTTTGTCTTTCGCACTCAGATAACATGCTCGCTTGTTTGCTGCTATTTGATGCAATTGTGTACACACGTGTAATCCATGCATCGTCTCGTGCTGATATCACATCATTGAGGTAACTGATTTTTTATTTGACTCAGACGATTTGTTTGCGTTTCCAGAAAATTAAAACTCACCATTGACATGAACCGTCCTTCAGATAAACAAAACTTTAGGTGATAAAGCATTATAAGTATTTTGCCAGTCGTTTCGTATTTCTGATCTTTTAGCGTGCGATTGATTGTGGCCGAAATTTTGAAATGATAAGAAGATCCGAGGCTACGGCATACATTAAAGCGCTATTTCTAACATGTCATCTGCATTATATTTCAAAATCCTTTATCAAGAACCTGATGATCTGCGCTGGTTGTGCTCAAGAAGGTTGTCCGACAAGATTTTGCGCTAGTACGGACTCTGACTTTGTCTTATCTTATCAAATTCGGCATAATTCACACAACGCGTTGTACAAAGTTTTCTCAGCGTCAGAATAATCATACGACATAAAGCCACAAGTAATCAATATGCAGCTACATCTTGCTTAAAAATCGTGCGTAATAGGTTTCAGGGCAAGCAAGCACTTTTCTAATATGCTTGGTACGCAGTCTACAGTCAAGTAATATTTATTCGCTCGGCAGAATCATGTGATAGAATTACACGAGCAACTGTTTGCACAATTTTGTTAGCGCTTAATGGTAACGATTACACACAGTGCTCACTTCGGTAAAAGCCTCTATATTTTAAAAGTAAGCGATGCTAAAACATCATTATCGCGTCCGAGCAGTCTCGGATTAAAAATACTTACATGTTAAATCCTTTTTCAGGCTTCAAGTACTCAATCGACTTTCAGAATACTGACAGTCTACAATGAAGCAAATTTATTTTTTTGTATGGCGGTCACGGTTCTGTTATCGTTATGAAAGTATCAAAGATATCTTCGTCGATGACAAGTAGTTGTACGGTCAAAAGAGATTTTTACGTTGAGAAGTTACCAATTTTCAAACGATGGATGATTTATAGCTCTCAACTGAATCGACGATTCGCGCAAGTTTGTTAAATTGCTCAGCTTTATACTTTAAGCACCATCATGCACTATTTGACATAAAGGTAAGGAAGAAGCTCACATATTGAAGTTTTAGCGCAAAACATCGCATGATGTGCCAATTTCTTTTCTGAAAAATCAGTGGGGTGTGGTGTGGCGTGCTCGATTGAGTTCTTTAGAACTAGATACGCTCCCGTTAAAGAATTAGCAGTCAACTCTTCATGTGGCGAATTCATGTATAACAAGCGATTTATAGTTCTGTTTTGTCTCTTCTTGCTCAAGACAATGGTGGTGGTTCTAAAATAACAATGGGCGGAGCAAAATTTCAGAATACATGGTTGCATATATCTAACGAAATTAGAAGCGACGCTGAGACAATACGTTTGTTGTACATAACGCTGTAAGAATGTCATACTCATTACAGTCGATCAGCGTGTTAGTTATATAGACCAGTAAGCTACTCATATGAATTACCAAACATGAAGCCGTTCGTTCACAGCAGACCACTACGCATGCTTTGATCTTGATGATACGCAGAGAAATGCGTATTCCGGGGATCGCTGACACGACCAAGGGCTATAATTCTTGAGTTAAGGCCTGTATCGCCGAATCTAGGCCCTCGAGATTCTAGTTGTCAAGAGATAATATTGCGTGCACGGTAAAAAACAAAAGTGGGACGACAAGTTGTGAAGGTCAAACTCAAACGAGAGTTTATCCATTGTCGATGCCTTACAATGCGCAACCGAGCATGTTGTGATGCGTATTTGTGATGCGAAGAATATAATAATTGCCGGGTAGCTTGCAACGTAGGTGATGATTTTGCAGAAGAATAACCTGGTCAAATCGTGGAGCTCTGCATACGACATGGTAGCTGTTTTCAATGCACGAGAATGTTGAAGAGTCAGGGGCTGGTTTCCAACTCCTAGCGGTGGCGACGCCTAATATTGCTGTCTTTGCGTTGCTTTGTTGGAATCGTTAAGGTTTAGACATTTTTAATAAACGTCCTGCATAACGACAAGTCTTACAAACAGGCATGTTGAAAATCGTTGGTCTCGACTGTGACAGCCTGTTGCCTTGTCACAGTGCAGCTTTCAACACAAAGCTCCGTGCACCATGCTACTCTTTGATGACAAAGACTGCACCTTTGCTAATATGCCACGGTAGCGGCAGTTCAAATCGGCCAAGCAGCTCTGACTTCCATGGACCATTGAGCAAGAATAATGAGCATTCTTCGGCGGTTGTCTAGTGTCAGTATTAGACCGGACTGCCCCTCCGTTTGAGGCGAACTCGGCACTGCACACGTTCCAGTCGGAGTATATTATAATCAACATAACACAATAATGACGAGAAAGCTAAAGTACGAATGAAATATAACTACCCAGAACATTCGCTGCGACGTGTGATAAAAATTTTGTGTTCAATAGGCCATCAGATGCAAAGAAGCTCTTTAGTTTCGTCGAAAATTTGCGATGGGGTGTCTGCCCTCCCGCGTTCGATACAATAAGTTAGGTAAACACAACACCTTGATATTGTCGTCTTGAAATTACGTAAGCCACAATGTCGTTGAATATATTAGCTAAAGGGTTAATTGATTATTTACTTGCTCAAGTAGCAATTAACAAGCTTGCATATCGTAGCGACAGGGTCCGTGTATCCAGTGCGTACCCTGTCGTGATCGAGGATCTCCGAGCTGTATATTTGGATGATTTGAAGCCGACTCATCAGATTCAAGCAGTTGTGTGAGCGGCTTCTCTTTCTCATCCTTGGTCTCGATCAACTTACCAGATTCAGGCAGTTGTGTGAGCGGCTTCTCTTTCTCATCCTTGGTCTCTCATAATCGCTTGGCTTAGCGGCATCACTAATGTTCACGATGTTGATGCAGCAATTGGATGATCAGTATTTTTGTCCATTGCACTCGCATTATTTGTAAGTCAATGAATGCATAGTTTGCCGCTTCTAAGCGAGACTTCAATATAGTTAATGAAGTCTCGCTTAGAAGAGATATAGCGCGAGCTGATCTTGTGATGTCATAGTATTCACATGCACGTGCCTACAAATCGCAGCTCTGCCAGATAAAGATTTAAGGTTGTGATATGTGCTGTTGCTTAATTTTAAATAATTTGACCTCGTACGATGTAGCAGAGCAAGTGCCGCAATTGGTCACTTTGACAGTGTTCACGCGCACTGAGCGTGCGCTTCATTGGAAAGCCGCCGATATGTCACCATCAATAACTTTAAGAAGAAGACTCAGTCTACCACAGAAAGCTTGACAAGACACGCTACGAGATATACAATCGTAGTGTGAGTCTTGAGACTTCAAGCCTTGTAAGTTACACTCTCCCACTCTCAATATCATCATGGAGCTGAGACCGGGTGTTGTCATGTATTGGAGTATAAGCAGGTAAGATGACCGGGAAAGTATACCGATAGATGCGATTATATATCGAAAACATAGGTTAACAACAGAGTTGCGGACAACAGCACCAAAAAGCCAAGTGCCTTTAGGGAAATATGCAAGCTTGAGAAACAGTAGATATTGCTTATAGTGGTTTTAAACATTCTGAGGCAGTCGAAGCTGGCAATCCTAACGCTTTAGAAAAACCGATGAACAACAATAACTGCGGTTTAGCTAAAGACAACAGTGTGGACGCTGTTCGCAAAATACTGAAACCCTCAGCAAACGATACATCTATAAACAACGTTGAACTTGCTGTGGACAGCAGCAATTTTTTTGAGACAGCACATAATAATCACCAATCACCATTCAATATTATAAATTGGTGACATATGTAAGACAATATTAAAATCAGAAAGGGCACCAACGCGAAATACTTTATAGTATTCGTATCTCAATCGCATAATTATTGTTCCAACCGAGAAATATCTCAGAATTCAGCTAACAGGGCAAGAGCAGTAATCTTACGTACTTAACCATTACACAATCGGTACAGTTGAACGAAATTCACATTATACTTAATATAATTTTGAATATTCAAAAGTATTGAGATATCGGTATTTATGAGATTTACATATGGTTGCGGGAAATTGCGACAGTTTTATTATATATTATAGAAAAGGTACAGATTTAGTAATTTTTAAACAAAACAAATTCTTTATACATGTACTAGTAAATAGCAAAGCGAAGTGTTTGTTACATTACGGATGTCGGTTCCGCTCTTTGAAGAAGTGCACAAACCTAATCTCTGTGCATTTGTTAGCGGGGACCCTGAGAGTCAACGATTCCTGTACAGATTGCACAGCAATCCCATTCCAACGTTTGTGTAAGAGGTGCAGGTTTTTTTGCCACATAATGCATTTGCATTACGACTGCTGATTATAGAATCCACTTGTATACTATGCCCACATATGGACGTAATTATAGTCTATATCCATACAGATAGTGTCCTTGGACTTATCTAACTCTGTCATCTGCAATAGTTTTCAGCGTAACTTCATATCTTAAATGTTTTTGGTTGACCTGGCTGCAACAATCATGAAGCGGTGCAGCGGGGCTGCCGTAGCTTAGCGCTTGAGGAAGCGTAATTTTTGTCACCGACCTTTTGTTCTATACTTAGAACAAGTACGAGTTAGCGGATCGCAATCCGCTTACTCCAAGAGTAATTATTGCCTCACCCAAGGCTAATTACTCCTCCGTTATTTATCTTTTTATCCTCATTTCTAAGTTATTTTCCTAGATATACTAAATATATATAGTAAAATCTAAATACAGGCATAACTACTGGCTACCTAGCCACAAATCGTATTCTTGTTTTGGTGTGGTCACACCATGCACATCTCGTGTGCCATACACCCCTGTTATCAGGGTACGTGTAACCCCGTTACACCCTCCCCATTAAGATTGAGAACATTTACAGTTCTAATCCATTATTTCTTCAACGAGGCTCGCGTGTCAGCTAGACACTGCAACTCAATTTGTTGGGATTAAACAACTTCCTTGCACAATGAGCCCTGTGTCCACGACACGGAAGTCACTAAGTCTCGCTGGTTCTGACAGCGAGCACGGGCAGAGCCCAACTTCGTCTCCCGCGGTGCGATGTCGGACAGTGCGTCCGCGGCACCCGGAGGATGTACACCCTAGGCTCGATGAGCACGAGCGTCGCGCTTTCCGCACGCTATCAATGACGAGTGACCTCGTTGAGGATGTGAAGGTGATCGACTACGAGTCTGCCACTCCTTTTTCCGT
>NW_020190023.1:2020236-2022341 GCF_900000015.1 Plasmopara halstedii | reverse complement strand
AACTTGCTATCATCTTGCATACACTAAATGAGAAGTCAAGCAAAAGTTAACATACACATTTTTTAAAAACATTTCACCTGCGAATATTAACCAGATCATATACATATAACACGCGTCTCAAACGAGCACGTCATCAACATCAAATTTAGAATTCGAATCTTATATTTATAAATGACTTATTCTATTTGAGGGGTAGGTTACATAAATGAAAACCATTTTATTCTTTTTTCAGAGAGACGCGTTCATAACGATAAATATATTGCAATAAAAGAAGTTTGTACAAAATACAGCAAGAAGCATGATCTTTCAACACCGAAATTCGATATCCAGGGTCTACTGGAGATAGCCAGCTAACCTTATCTCCAAGACAAAATCGAAAGCCAAACAAAGCATACATACCTACGAACGACTTACACCAAACATGGACCTTTCTTTCATCATGCATAGAATGACGAACATCGGCATATTCTCCGATAATCAAACCAGCAAAAGGCGTATGATCGCTACTACAATGCCGTTGCAATGAGCGATTTTGTTCAAGGCAAAAAGCTGAAGGCTCTCATTCAAAATGAGTCGTTGGATAATGCAAGTGCTGATTCATTTGCGAATTTATTTCAGCAAGCGATGGCGAAGAATCGTGAGTATGAGTATGATCAAATCAAAAAAAAAAACTACAAGGGTCCCAAAGGGCCTCCTGAAGTCATCAAAGGCGAAGCACATGAGGCTCCTAAAGCAAGTAAGCATACTTACGTTCCACAATCAACCGACGCAGACTTCGATATGGAATAGCCCACTGCACCTGAAGAATCACTCGACGATTTCTATAGCGGCATACATGACGTTGCCAAAAAGGCCATCGGTACTCGAGCATATGTTAAGGCAAAATTTTTTGGAACAGGTGGTGGATAACCACGTTCGAAGTTATCTTAACAGACGAAGAGAGTTGAGACAAGAGGATTCTAATCGACAATGTCAAGAAATGGCAGCAAAGTTTGCAGATGAAGTCATGAAAGAATCAGTAAAACTTCTGAAACGAAAACGAATCGCAACTCCCCCCAACAAATCTCCCACTGTGGACGTATGTCCATATCAGACCTGACAACACCGTACAGTGGGTAAGCGGTTCGTGGAAGCGGTCTACAAGAACCGCCGGTTGCGAAGAGTCACGTTCAATAGTCCACATAGGGAGAAAGAGCTAATGAAACACTACTGCATTTGTATTGAACAGCACAAGAGACTACAAAGTATACTTTAGTTGCGAGCAGCTCGCAGAAGCGTAGGCAAAGCAAGGAAGATGTCGCGGATTCGTCTAGCGACGGACGATGATGTGGACATGTCAGTTTCCCAGCCAATATACGAAATATTGCGCCGCCGAAGATGAAGGAGTGGGACCACACGGCACTCGTACAGTGGCGTCGGGCCCGGGGCTAGTACGAAGATCGTGTGCGGGGTCGTTGTCGGTGGACCAATGAGCCATTCGAGAATGTGGTAGCTGGTATCCGCACCACCATTGACCCCAACTTGCTGAATTTCTTGTCTCAATACGAATTTGGCAAAGACATCTCCGACGACGAGATCATGGAGAAGGTCAAAGAGCGATGTGAAGCGATGAATGAGGCGTACGTCAGTGACCCGTCCGCCCTATTCAACAAGCAATCGAAAATGGATATTTCCATTGATGATGCTCCCAGTCGTATATCCAAATACTATATGCTATTCGAGCAAATAGCTGAAGAGAATGGGTTTCAAGATAATCTGGGTCGTGGTCGGACAGGGGACCTAGACTATACAGATCGGATGAAGGAGCGGAACAAAATACTGGTGGAGAGCTTCCAACCACCAATGCTGAAGGAAGAGATCTAGGGAATGCTGAAGCAGCTTAAGTATAAGAACGTCGAGTTTAGTGATCAACTGCTCTACAAGTTGGTACTTGAGTGAGCCACGCTGCAACAGCTGTACTACAACAGATTCCATGGGTGGGATCGGTCTCCCAAAGCAAGTGCCAAGAAATCGGGTAGAGGATCTCCTAATAGGGATGGGTATCGCGCTACACCGGTACAACGCGAGCTAGTCGAACAACCCTTCGACGTCTGACCAAGTGGCGC
>NW_020190023.1:2019889-2020226 GCF_900000015.1 Plasmopara halstedii | reverse complement strand
GAGGGAAACGCAGCTTCGACCGAAGTGCCGCACGTCAGTGCCCATTCTCGCGCTCGGCTAGCGCTACGCGCTGTTGCTCGGTATGGAGCATGGCGGATGCGATGGCCATCTCGACCTCTCTCACCCAGAGCAGGAGATTCTTTCCATCCTTCCCCTCAAAGAACTTAACGCTCACCATGAGCGGCTTAGGGCAGGGAAAATCATCCGTCACCGACGGTAGCGTCACAGACGCAAATGAAGCAGACATCTCCTGCTGCAGGTGCTCTAGCAGCGCGTTTTGGTAATTTGAAAACGCCTCTAGACGCGCACCGATTGCCTTGGGGCCTTGCGCCTCAAC
>NW_020190023.1:2019623-2019879 GCF_900000015.1 Plasmopara halstedii | reverse complement strand
GACCGAGATGACCACTGAGTGGAGTGTCGTGAACCTCATAAAATAAACGGGATTTCAGATTTTCATCGTAATGAACCACAATTCGTGGTGTATCCGTTAGACTGGTGCTATGGTACAGCAATCCGCAATTCAACAAATTGCGGTGTAACCATGCGATCAATCGCGCCGACAATTTCTTGTCCGATTTTCCAAACGCCTTGCTCTTAAGACCTTGTAGCAGCGCTACACACATTCCATCACCTGCGTATGCGGCGCA
>NW_020190023.1:2019247-2019572 GCF_900000015.1 Plasmopara halstedii | reverse complement strand
GCTATTGCTGTAATCGAACCAGACGCTCCGTTTGACGCGACAGCAGTACTTAACTTGAACAAATGTACGTCACATTGTCAGCAGCTGAGATATCACGTCACATACGTTTGTGATGCTTCCAGACATGCTACAGCGTTCCTGATTAAACCAGACGCATTGTTGTGACGCGGCAGCAACAGTTGACGCACTCGAACGTTCATCACGTTGTCAGCAGCTGAGATATCAAGTCACATTCGTTTGTGATGCTACCAGACATGCTACAGCGTTCCTGATTAAACTAGACGCATTCGTGTGACGCGGCAGCAACAGTTCACGCACTCGAACC
>NW_020190023.1:2017946-2019237 GCF_900000015.1 Plasmopara halstedii | reverse complement strand
AGTCCTCGACGAGGAAGTCCGTCACCCGTGGCGGGCGCGGTTTGTGGTGCCCGGCTGCAAGAGGGCCTGGAATGTGCTTCCCGTCAAGCCGCAAACGTACTGTCCGGAGTTGCACCGCGTGCAGGAGACGAAGAAGGGCTCAGCCCGCGCGTACCCACGGAATCAGCGAGGCTGGGTGTTTTTCGTGTCATAGACAGGGCTCATTGAGCAGAGAATTCGTTAAGGCGATCTAAAAGACGTAAAGGTGTCTAAGACACGCAAGCCTCGTACGAAGCGACAGTTGAATGTGGATTGTGGTTATTTAAAATTTTAATGGGGGGAGTGTAACGAGGTTACGCGTACCTACAACGAAAGGACCGTCTCTCGTATTCTATTCACCAGATTGTATATTTTATCAGCAGAGTAATTTGATTCATGTTTGGACGAGTTCGGATTTACCATCAATTTGATAGTCATATACATACAATCAATCGAGCGCGAGTCAATATTACGAAATTTTTTATTTCCGCCTCGAAACAATCAAGCTTTTTATACTTGAATAAACGAGTTATATCGAGCTTCCAATGTTAATATATCAAATTTTTGTTATCTGCGGCATGCCACCCTCTGCATTACGGCCACAAAAATCGTGTACAAATTTTCGTGGTTGTATCGTTAGAAAACCATTATACTGCTATAAACATGGACTTGCCGATGCAAGCTCGACTTTAGAAAAAAAGCTTTTGTATGCAGTAGGCGATTTTTGTATGTGGAGACAAAGTCAAGTAATTTCAAGTAGATATTTCTAGCGGGAAAGCATACAAATTGTAAAACATCAGTAGTACTCTCTAGTGAAATTTTTATCGACTTTGACTGCTGTTAATTACCATATCTCAAGTACAACTTTCATCGTGATGAGCATGGGGAAAATTTCGATGCAAACCAGTGTGTATAGCAATTTGTTATTGGCTCAGTGTATGACGAAATCAATTTCAGATGGGATGGATTTTCAAATCTATATGTTGAAAGAACTGCTGATTTGTTAAAAACTAATCAAATTTAGTATCGACTAGTGCTACCAAATCTAAGTGATCAGTGTTTGCAAGACGACTAGACAACACACAGTGGTCATTCATATTCACAAACTAATTAAATTGTCTTTACTGTACAAAGGTCAAAGGTCCGAGTTTCGTCAGGTGATGTGATTCTTTGCTTCAAACATGCAGCAAATTGAAATTGTTGTAGTGTATAGCGTTTATTTATCTCTGTATTATTCGTATCTGGTAAGATATGTAAGTTGGTCGATACATTG
>NW_020190023.1:2011964-2017936 GCF_900000015.1 Plasmopara halstedii | reverse complement strand
ACGTACCATCCCTGCGTCGTGCTTCGCACAGAAAAAGGCGTCAATGACGTCGCACTGCCCCTTGGGCAGGGGCCATTGGCGTTTTGGTTCCCAGAACCAGGTCGATCTCATGACGCACACCTCAGTCCGGAGGTAGGACTGAAGGCGGATCTTCGGAGACGACGTCTTGATATTCCTTTACCAAAGGATAGTACGGATTCAAGAGATTCAGAAAATCGACGATCCACTTCGTTCGGTCAGCACTCTCTTGTTGTCCTCCAAGACAGCTTCATCCAGATGCGATGACGAGTTTCTCTCCTCGTCCGGTCGTACAATGACCACTTCGGCCAAATCGCCTGCCTGAAAGGCACTGCCGAACTTTTCAAGGCAACATCTCGTCCAGCTGAAGAAGAGCATCTACTGCAGGCATAGCTTCGAGGCGGACAGCATAGCAGAGATCCATGGGCACAGGCCCGCTCGACAAGCTGTTGGAGCTGTTGGAGTGTGCATTCCAATCAAGTCGTGCCGACTTGAAATTGATTACGGCATTCAATGCCGCATTCACCGCCTCTTCAAATGAAGAAAAGACTTCCATTCTGGCCACGCCAGTGCGGAGGCCATCCATAAAGACGGTCACTGTGACCACCTCAGGAAGGGAATCTTCTGCCATTTTGGCAATGAGAGTATGCATCTCTTGGACAAAGTCCACCAATGCCTTGTTGCCCTGTCGGGCGGCAAGGAAACGCGATCGCACGCGATTTGCCTGGTTAGGCGGCGAGAACACTCGTGAGAGCTGCAAATTCATCTCCGCCCAGGAGGGAAACGCAGCTTCGACCGCTCGCGTCGACCACCGAACTTTGAAATGGCTAGCGCCACGTGCTGTTGCTCGGTTTGGAGCATGGCGGAGGCGATGGCCATCTCGATCTCACTCACCCAGAGCAGGAGATTCTCTCCGTTCTTCCCCTCGAAGACCTTAACGCTCCCAATGAGCGGCTTAGGTCGGGGAAACTCATCCGCCACTGACGGTGACGTCATAGCCGCAAATGAAGCAGACATCTTCTGCTGCAGGTGCTCTAGCGGCGCATTTTCGTAATTCGAAAACGCCTCTAGACGCGCATCGATTGCCTCGGGGTCTTGCACAGCAAAGTGTTGCACGCCCTCAGAGCCCAGCAAGGACATCAGCTTCTTAAGCCTGTCCTGCATGCCCTGGGGCAAAGAGGAAAACTATACATCCTCACAGAGGATCAGTCAAAACGACTCAGGTGTAGATTGACTACAAGTGCTAAAAGTGCAGCGGGGCAGCCGTAGCTTTGCGCTTTGAGGAAGCGTAAGTTAGGTCACCGACCTTTCGCTCTATACTTAGAAAAAGTACGAGTTTAGCAGATCGCAATTCGCTTACTTCAAGAGTAATTATAGCCTTAACCCAATGCTAATTAACTCTTCCGTTTAAAACCAAAGCTGAATCAATCTATTTTTATATGCGGCAAAGCCACCTAATTTTAAATGCAAAGATTTTCCCAAATATGTATCTAAATACATTTATAACTACTGGCTAATTAGCCCCGTACCGTATTCTTGTTTGGATGTGGTCACACCATGCCCATCTGGCGTGACACACACCCCTGTTTCCAGGGTATGTGTAACCCCGTTACAGTCGCCTATATTTGACAACCCTACATTGTGCGAAATTGCTGAAGCTATCACGGCATTCTAAAGCTCTTCAAACCTCCGAACGCTGAGCAATCAAATCATAGATAACTCTAGTAGAGAGGGCTTTTTAGAATTGGGTTTTACTGACTACGAGTTCAATCACACTTAATAAAGCGCAGTTCTTTTGTAACAGGCCATACCACACCTACTGAAGCCTAACGTTTTAGGTAAGAGTTTCATAAGACGTTCTTGCTTAAGAGCCTAGCCTTTCCTAATTCTCAGCCGAGAATTAGGGAGGCGGCGCGCAAAGCTAGAACATCCAGTATTCTCACAAAACAAAACTTTGAGGCGAGATCCTTAATTTTGAAACTTCTCAAGATAGAGGTATAGCACGTTAGTTACTTTTCGCACGCGGCTTCATAACTTAATGATCGCAAGCACGAAGCGCTGCTGCGTTGCTGGTAGCTTGACCGAATCTATGATCATATCAACTTCATGTGTCGAAAAAATTTAAGCTATTTTGTCGCAGCCTGAAAGGTCTAGACGATCAACATCAGCGGTCTCCTGGCGGGTGCCACTGTTCTCTGACGGGCGCCCTGTTGTTTGGGGCGCTTCTGATGGTGTCGAACCAGCGCAATTCCATAGCTGATTGAGTGCCTCCAGGGGAGCAATCACCGCATCTGGCTCTTAGAAAACCATTCCTTGGTCTCGTCAAAATGGGAATACAGTCATAAGCTTCTTAAAGCTCGTCCACTTATTCCAGGAAAAGGTACTTGATCATCCCATATTCCACCTTCGCAGAGGATACACTGTACCAGGATTTGGTTGTAAGATTGATCAAAATGCTACCAAGTGCAACGGAATTGTCGTGCACTTCTCTCAGAGTAAGCTTTCACTCAACAAGTCCGCGTTCACATCCGCACAAAGGTTGTATTTGTACGCTTCACGCGAAAGCATTTGACCTCATTAGTTACCGAGAGTATTTTGCTATTTCAAGAATACATGTAACTAATATTGACATTATTCACAATAATATGATTTTGTATCGAGCTGGTTATATGTTTGACGTTCAGTTAGAACCTCACGAGTACCACAGAGCTCTCTTTTAGTACATACTCAAATGTACCAAAGTATTGGTATGATTATATTCCCTATTTGAGTACTCCCAATTACACAGAAGTACACGTAGTGCAAAATTTCGTCGAATTGAAATGTTAATTTGATAAAATTGTACCAAAACAGCAACACTATGCAATAATCGGTACAATTTTATCAAATTAAGATTTCAACAGCAATACTATGCAATAATAGCAGTCATACAATAGGCTTAGAGGTATATAGCCTATGAAATAGAGAGGAACCAAATGCATTCTGTCTTATGTGCTGCGTTCGATGTTACTGCACGCCGTGAGGCTAGCAGCTCACGTGTCCCGCAGACCTTGCCTTTGCAAAGTCCAATCATCCTCATAATGGCAGCACTTCGGTTTTTCTGAAGTAAGCACATTGATACAATGTGAACGTACAACATGATACGATACGCTCCCCGTTTTTTACATCCTGAGCAAAAGAATTAAGTTGTTCTCGTTTGCCCACTACATATTGTCTTCACCTTTGACCACATATACCGGAACGCACCGTTAATTAGTACTAGGCTGCACTGTACTCTTTATTTTTTGACAGCCGGACAGACATGGTTCAAGTCATGCTCTACCAGCTCTGATCTATTAGTGGAGCAGATTGAAGAATTTCTTAAATTCCCTATTACTATATAGAAAATTTGACATCCTTAGACTTTTATGACTTGAAGAATATAGCATATACCAAATTTAACATATAATAATTATTTTGATTACACAGACATCTTCCAATGATTTCGAGCCTAGCCCTTTTTATTTTAAAGAAAAAATATGCCTTCTTCAAGGGACATAATCCTCGTGATGATTACGAGGTGCTTCTGTTTCGACTTCAAAACGTTCGGACTCTACAAGCGTCGAGATTATATTCAGCGAATGCGGGATTGGGTCACTCGAATCGTCGCTCTACGAATTTGCGCCCACAACTGCTCAAATGAGTTTGACTAGGATTCATTTAACACAGTTTCCCAATGCAATCGTCGCTGATTTTTTAATTAATGACCTGTCATAAATTTGCAATATATTTGCAGCATTTGCTTTCAGACTTATCTCCATGATTTTTTATCATTATCCAATTCGCTCACAACACCAAAAGGCGAAGATATAAGGAAGACCGATGGCTGCCCCTACGCACAACATGAAGTATCGATTTCTGGGCAATACTGGCCTACTAGTCTCCCGCTTGTCATTTGGTAGCTGGGTGACCTTTGACTCGCAGCTGGACTTTGAGAAGGCCTACTGTATCATGGAGCACGCCTACAAAAATGGCATCAACTTCTTTGACAATGCCGAGCTGTATGCCAATGGCCAGGCCGAAATTATTATGGGCAAAGTAATCAAGGCTGGCATTGAACGCAAGTTGTGGGACCGCGAGGACCTTGTTATCAGCACCAAGCTCTTTTTTGGTACCAAAGCGGGCCCTAACAACTCGGGCAATAGCCGTAAACACATCGTGGAAGGCATGAAGGCATCATTAAAGCGTTTTGATTTGGACTACGTGGACCTCGTTTTCTGTCACCGCCCAGATCCCGCTACGCCTATCGAGGAGACCGTGCGTGCTATGAACTTTGTCATTGAGCAAGGTTGGGCCTTCTACTGGGGCACTAGTGAGTGGTGCACGAAGGATATTATTGAGGCATGCGAGATCGCTGATCGCCTTGGTTTGATCCGTCCTGTTTTCGAACAGCCCCTGTACCACATCTTAGAGCGGTCGCGTGTTGAGCACGACTTCGATGTGTTGTACAAAAAGTACAACTACGGCCTCACCACGTGGTCGCCGTTAGCGTCCGGCGTTCTCACAGGCAAATACAGCAAGGGTATACCTGAAGGCTCGCGCCTATCCTTGCCCGTGTACAAAGATCTGCTTTCAAATGGATTGAGCGAAAAGGTAGCTAAGGCAGACAAGCTAGCTGAAGTGGCTAAAGAAGTTGGCTGCTCGCTGGCGCAACTGTCGATCGCATGGGTGGCGGCCAACCCACACGTATCCACGGTGATCCTTGGGGCTACCAGCATCAAGCAGCTAGATGAAAACTTGAAAGGCATGGAATTTGTGGACAAGATCACGCCTGAGATTCGCGAGAAGATCGATGCAATTGCCGACTTCAAGCCTAAGATTATGCCTCAAGCCGAGCCCCGTATAATCAACATGCGCCAGAAATGGCTATAAGTTTTGCCTGAATTTGCAGTACCTGTAGCTCACCAAACATGTCGTTTCGTATTTCGACAAGAATTGTGCTCGCCTATCATCATTGTGTTGTAATTATATGGCACATCTGAAAGCTGTACTTGTACTACCCTTTAACATAAGTAAAGAACTCGATACGTTCAGCTATTTCAAATAGATGGAATGTTTGTGGTCATTTTGCATTTATTACAACGTATCAATTTTTGAGGTATACGTTAAATGGTGTCTCTTGTGCTGAAGTAACTCACAATTATTTGCTGGACTCAACAAAAATAAAATTATCGATCATCAAATACGTGCCTTAAAATGGGGTTCGAAAAAATTTGTTACACTAATACCAAAGGTGATGGATGGCATGTTATATACGTGCAAAATTACCTCGAGTATTACGAAGCGTACCGTGTATGTCAACGTCCTGTCCTAACAGTACCTCTGAACACCCGAATAGCCGTTAATATGTATTGTACAGTGGTGACCGAATTTAAGCTGCCCCAATTAACTGAATCAAACAATGCAATAATCAGATCGCGCCTTCAACAGGTTTTTGTGTCACTTACGTGCTGTATTTTTGTGTACTCACTTTATACAGAGGTGCCGTATGCAATAGAACAGCATCTCTTGTGCTTTGTAATGAGTACACAATGAAGGAATTCTCAGATTAAAGAGTCAGCGTTTACGAACGCAAAAGGTTGAGTTCGTATGCTCCACGCTGGAACGGAACCAATAGCCTTGGCGTAGCTAAGCTATAAACAAGCTTGATAGCCTAATTCTATCGAAACAAATATTAATTCACGACTATAATGTCTTTATACTCATGCGTCTAGCAACCCAAGGTGGAAGACCAGAGGGCGGCTCGCACTAAAAACGTCATCCTTGTATTCCATAACAAGTTGATAAAATAAAGATCACTTTGATCACTCAGAAAAGGCCTACCTCTGCGTGAATTCACACGCTGTCGACATTCTTCGAGAACCGAATCATCTATCACTGTTTATGAGCGTAGTTTTGCTGAATTGACCTCAACA
>NW_020190023.1:2005213-2011954 GCF_900000015.1 Plasmopara halstedii | reverse complement strand
TTCAATAGTACCAAGAAGTAGGAGCTGTGTTGTCTCTGAGGATTGCGCTGAAGGCGAGCGACGCCTAATGTAGATTTACAGATGACCTCGCTTTGGGACTTCACGCCGCCGTTGCGGATCAGCACGACCGTCTTTCGTAACGACTAGATTGTTATATTGCGATATGTTGTGTGCCTGTGAGAATTTGAGGCATATTGCAGTCTTGCTTAGAAAGAGTAGGTACTCGTAGTAATTGATTAAGACGCATGATGGCAGTTTTCAGGTATGTTCTGAAATGACCGTGGCCCATGAAGCTTATGTCTCTAACATTTCTGCGTTGTTTGCGTACGAAGCAAAACAAAGCATTACTAGTGATCTTGAGATACTAGCGAAAGTCCTTTAGTAGTGACATAGACCAATATATTCCAATTTCACAAGTACATCAGTGGATAAGAATAATAAAAAGAATATGTCGTCAGAAGTTGTATTGACACAGTGCATGACACTCCAGCGCTGGCCACCACGCCGTGCGACTGAGGTTTGATACGCAACGTGGTTTTTTTTACCCTCGAAATGCTTAAACTTGCTTGTTGACAAGTTTTGATATTATAACCCCAAATTAGTGAAGATTTAAATACTCACCCAAAAGGAATGTGAACGGTTTTTAAAGGCAAAAGTCAAAATCTCAATTAAAACTCTACACCCAATAAATTGATTTAAGCTTGTTATTGGCGGGCGTGGGTATGGTCTGATGAAGAACCAAAGGAAGCCTGTCTATTGGATCCATGCTCTTTTTTAAGCTTCAATAACAGACTCTTAAGAAAGAATTTGTTGATACTTTCCTTGCATAATTAACCACATATAATTGAAAATTTCCAATGCGCAGGACACGCTTTATTGTTTCTATTTGTTCAAGTGCATACAGGAATGGACTCTACGCTCATCGGCATTGAGAGGCAAGTGGCGGTGCAGGTGCTTATACATAAGCATACCTCAAATTAGGGTACTGTAATACCTCTTCATTATGCATAGTATTCTAACATGATGTGAAAAATGAGTAAGAACGTAATCTTTGGTTTGAGTTTGCCAAACTCAAGGCGCAATGCCGACATCCTACGTATTGTTGTCCTTCGACGTATAACAGAATCCATTACCCTCCCGCGAGCTCTATAGTTTCTCACACAGGTGAGCCCACGACCACAGCAGCTGCAGCGGGGCTGCCGTAGCTCATTGCTTAAAAGGAAGCGAAGCCAAAGTCACCGACCTTACTTTTTAAAAGAGAACTAGTAGAGTGCGGCGGTGAGCAACCCGCTACCTCCAAGTACTCAAACCCTTAAACAAGGTAAGACACTCTTTCGTTCAAAATTGGAATTGTATTTAATAGTTTTAGTTGCGGCAGAGCCGCCAATATCTAAAATCTTCGGTTTTCATAATGAATATGGTAAAACCGGATTGATATGGTAAAGCTTCACCACGTAAGTGGCTTCTTGTTACGGTGTAGCCACACCATTGTGTGAATACACCTACTTGTGTAATTCACACCTAAGCATGGTCACACCATCTTTTGTGACCCGCCATTTCATACAAGGGTACGTGTAACCCCGTTACACTCTCCCCCATCAAACTTGTGGACATCCACAATTCAGATCTAACTGTCACCTCAGACGAGGCTCGTATGTCTGAAGACACCGTTCGTTTTGAAGAACATCCGTGAATAATCTCCGCTCAATGCGGCCTGTGTCTATAACAGGCAAATTACCTAGCCTAGCTGGTTCCGAGGGCGCCCGCGGGTGAAGCCCTTTTCTTCTGCACGGGGTGCATCTTTGAACAATACGTCTGTGGCTTAATGGGAGCATATTCCAAGGCCTCGGGAACCGAGCTCCACACACTGCCCCGCCCTTGGCGACGGATTTCGTCGTGGAAGAATCGATGAATGTCGATTACGAGTCGGACACTCTTTTCCCAGCATTGGAAGACGAGGGGGATTAGGTGCGCCAACTGCGCGATGTGAGCCCAGCTTGAACCTTGCGGACATCGTGTCCGTGTCCGCTCCCGACCTCTCAACTTCTGAAAAAAGTGATATTATTACCAACGGCCTCGACGAGGCACAGCGGTGGTTTTCCAAGCGGGATGCTTTGGGTGTGGTTGGTGGTCCTGAAGGGCTGTGTAATGCATCAGCAACATTTAATTATCTTGTGACGTAAATGTTCAGGTTCCACCGGGCGTATGCACAAACATACCTCGACGACATCTTCGACCACGTCACGGGAGGACATATGAGGACATCCACATCGTTAATTTTTTGAGAGCGGTGCTCGAGTGCATGCGCACAAATAAGCTGTATACAAATACAGATGAGTGCACCTTCCGCGCTGAGGAAATATCTTTTAGAATACTTAATTGGGAAGCGTGGCCTTCGAGCGGATCCCGCTAAGGTCAAGGCCACTGTAGACTGGCCGGATCCAAAGAAGCAAAAGGGCTTGCACAAGTGGCTTGGCCTCGCTAACTACTAGCTCAAATATAGCGCAAATTATGCGGAAAGGACACAGCCATTGTCGAATCTCCTTAGGAAAGATCCAGAACGGTGTTGGGACACCAATTATCGGGAGGCTTTTGACAGAGTCAAAAGCAGCCTCCTTCATGCACCAATACTGGCGTTGCCAGACCCCGATCGTCCTTTTAGTGTCTGTCATCTACGATGCTTTGAACTTTGTCATTGGCCGTGAATTGCTGCAAGCAGACGCCGAGGGGCGAGATCGGGGATTGCGGTTGGATCTCGCTAGCGTAAGGCTGCGGGGAGGCAGTACCCAGTTCACGACAAGAAATCGCTTGCGATGAAGTATGCACTTGTCAAGTTCAGGGTGCACCTGCTTGGCTCAAAGCCGCTTGTGGTCTACACAGATCATGCATCATTACGCACTGTGACTCAGTTGCCATACCTCTCGTAGAGAATGACCAGGTAGCTATCATCTCTTGCAAAATATATTGTCGCGATGAAGTATAAGCCAGGAAAGCACAATGCTCTGGCTGATGCGTTGTCACGCAGACTGTATTCTGAGCTTGCTCATATCACGACGATGACGTCGTCAGTGACGGATTTAATGTAGCTCTGCTACAGGCTCTCGAGAGCAAGAAATTTGAAAACTCGGACCGGTTTTTGTCCGCGCTTATGCGCGCACAATTACACCGATATTCGCTGAATAACGGTATGCTGTATTATAGCACCGATTCAACGGATACGCCACAAATTTTGAGTCCTCACGATGAGAATTTAACATACTGTATTCTCAAAAGGGCCCACGACACTCCACTTAGTGGCCATTTCGGTCATGAGAGGACGTACAGCCCGGTGAGTTGCCACTATTGGTGGCCCAAGCTATACCAACTGACGAGCGCATATGTGCGCACGTGGCAAGACATGTAAGAGGAGGAAACACTGCATTAAACGGCGGCGGCGACGCTGGCCAGATTACCGGTACCCTTCGGGTGTCGGCAGTCTATGAGTATGGACTTTGTGTTTTGCCTGCCGGTGGGCCAAATGGGTGTGGTGGTTTTTGTAGACCGTCTGAGTAAGATGGCTTAGCTGCCGGATACCATCGACAGTGTGGATACAGCGACGCTGTTTGTCGGTCGTTTCTTTCGACAACATAGAACTCCCGGAGTCAATGGTCTCCGATCGATATCCGCGCTTCACTAGGAAGTTGGGTCGACATTCTTCAGGGTGCTGGGCACCAAGTTGGCTATGTCAACATCGGACCATCTTCATACTAGTGGTCAAACTGAGCGCGTGAATTGCGGCATTGAAGACGTTCTTCGAGGCGTCTGCGCTGGGACGCCGAAGCGCTGGAACGCCATGCTGCCACTCGTAGAGTTTTCTTTATACAATGCAGAACATGCGTTACCGACTACACGCCGTTCTACGTAAACAGGCTTATTAATCTCGCGTCCCACCGACGCCGCTATTCTATAGTTCAGGGCTTGGTGAGGGAGGAATAACCAAACGGCTAGCTGATGTCAGCCCCCTTACTGTCCGTGAAGAAGTTGAAGACTTCTCGTCTACCAGACTGAATGTGCTCCAACACGTTTCCGATGCGATGGCTGAAAGCGAAGACATGCAGAACGAGTATGCAGATGAAAGAAGCCGAGAATATGTTGGAAACATTGAGGTCGAAGACCTGATTTTACTCAATACTAAAAATTTCCCTACACATACAGTCTCTGCTGCCTTCAAGACAAAGCTCTTCCACGATTTATTGCACCTCTTAAGGTAAGCAAAATATATTTATCTTCAAGTCAAACCTGAACTACTGGTTCCTTCATACGATTAAATAATTGCGCTCTCAATGTATTGCATGAAATAAGGCAAATAACCCGCGTGATTTACAAATCTTTCCCTGGGTCGGAATATTTACGTAATTTATTCTTTAGAGCGTCAGTCGATAGAAATTTTAATTATCACATTTTTAAGACAAAAAATGAGTGCGTGTGCAGTCTGATGGAAAATGAGAAAGAAAGACGATAGGTGCTTTTGCAGCAGACTCACTTTTATTTGTTTCAATTTGTTAAAAGCTTACATCGTTTGCTCTCTCGTCCACTATTGACTTGTTCAAATCAGCTAGCCTCGCTTGTGTGCCCATCACAGCAATTTCAAGCTCTGGGGCTACTAACGCTGTATTATCTAAGAAACCATGAGAATGTGAATGTGCCGGAGCAATGCTTAAAAAAACGAGCTTTTTCTGGATAGCTAGTCTTGTGCATAGAAGCAACATTCCAGCCAAGAGGCAGGATTGTTCGAGAGTCGAGACATAATCAAAGCATGCGCTTATCAATTGGCCTTCTTCGGTCGAAGGTATTTTATTAACCTTCCCACTTGGAGTCTCCACGGCGTTATAGCTTCAACTTTGGTTGCCTGCTTTGAACGCTTGATCAAAGTCTTTCTGTTTTCTTCACTGATGTCTTTAGAGTTGTCAACACGGGTCTGTCTTCTAAAAGGATATTTTTATGAGATTAAAAAAGACCGAGTATTCCAGCCAGCACTTCAAGTCGTTGCTTTTCAAACATTGAATCCTGTGAGATCAAGTTTCATGAGTTTGCGCACAAATATTTGGTGGTATTTGCGCTCCCAAACAAAATCCTAGTTCCGTTTCTATATGCCCAGCAGCTTTCTCCACCTTGGGTCTTTTGTCATTCTTGAGTACACGTTGTTTTACTTTATCTGGGAGCGAATTTTGCACAATAGTTAACATTGACTCTGCGTCGTTTGGATATGCCTGAATGAATGCAACTTTCCACCCACGTCAAAAGATCAGGCTGGAAATCATTGAGCAAGTCGAGATGCTGTAATTTAATTTTTTTGCCGGACAAAATTTATCCTTTACCCGACGCTCTGATCGTACTTTTGAAGCAATAGGGCGAAGCCCTGCACTTTGGGGTTTGGCCCACCTGCCTCCAGTATCTTGGATACAGTTATTTCTTCGCGAACGATCGCAGTGAGTTGAGCAAGAAGATGAATAGTTTTTTTCTTGTTCAATTGTAATAACTTCTCAAAAAAATTGGAAACCGGGTCAGACTCAATATTTTTCGAAAGGATTCGCGGTTTTTTATCTAGTGGTGTAAACTTATCGTAATGTTCCAGAACAAGTTTAACTATGAGGCTCTCATGATCATCGAACAGGGCTCCTAGAAAACAATACGATTTACTGTTGTCATACCAGTGCTGATACAACATATCTTGTAATCTTTAGCATGAGGTATCTCCATGACATATGTAGCCAGAGTATAGCCGTCAAAATCAGAATTCATAACATCAATCGGCCCCATTGGGGAATCGGAATTACATGCTTTATAGACAGCACAGAATTCTTTCCATGTATACAACATCACCAAAAATATATTATAAAGGTCAAATGGCGTTACACCGTTAAACAGAGTTTTTCCGCCGTCCAGCCAGTTCTTACTTCGCTCTGTTTCAAAAACCAAGGCATTTTTTTGTGATTGGATCCAATTTTGCTTCTTCAATCTTTGTAGATGCCTCACGTTCATTAAAGCAAGCCTGCTGTATTTAATAGCTTAAACTTCGTTGATGTATACTGTCATCTGTAACTATAAATAGTTGCAACGGGGCTGCCGTAGCTTTGCGCTTGAGGAAGCGTAATTTACGTCACCGACTTTTCGTTTTTTACAAGAACAAAAACGAGCTAAGCGGGTCGCAATCCGCTTACTCCAAGAGTTTTTATTGCCTTTACATAAGACTAATAAATCTTCGGTTTAAATTCAAACTGATTTTGATTTACTTTTATCTGCAGCAAAGCCGCCTAATTAAAAATGTATACATTTTCCTAAGTAGGTATAGTGAAATCTAAATACATGTATAACTACTGGCTATCTAGCCGCGTACCGTATTCTTGTTTGGGTGTGATCGCACCATGTCCATCTGGTGTGATGCACACCCCTGTTACCAGGGTATGTGAAACCCCGTTACACTCTCTCCCATTAAGACATTTACAGTTCCAATCGATTATTGCCTCAATGATGGTTCGTTGGAACAAACGACTTCCGAGCCCTGTGTCAACGACACTGTAGTCACCAAATCTCGCTGATTCTGTCAGCGTACACGGGCAGAGCCCACTTTGTCTTCCGCACGCGGTGCAATGTCGGACAGTGCGTCCACGGCATTGAGGGATGTAAATCCTAGGCTCACTGAGCCTGAACGTCGCGCTCCGTGCACGCTGTCAGTGACGATTGACCCCGCTGAGAATGTAG
>NW_020190023.1:2004452-2005203 GCF_900000015.1 Plasmopara halstedii | reverse complement strand
TAGATTTTCTTCTTGGGAGTAGCACGCTAGATTAACTCACCTGCGGACAACCATATCCAGAGCGGGATTATCTGTACCGCGTATACCAAATCTAGTTGGTTTCTTCACATGTGTGTGCCCAACCATACAACGGGTAGGAGCATCACCCTTGCGGTCAGTTATACAAACTGACCCACATTCAACTCGACCACTGCATTAGTGGGTCTAGCGGCATATGCAACGGCAGTCAATTCCTTTGACTTTCCAGTACGCACATGTCGACAACATTCTTCCGACTTGAGGAGGCAACAACCGCCATCTCTCCCTCATAAATTGTTTTTCGTTGAGCAAATCGCCATATCCACCAACGAATCATTTGTTTTTGAGTAGTCGGTTCCGGGCACCACTTAATTTGTCGACACACTTCCTGAGTGATAACCATTGATCATTCTATACGACTTCGTATCTTCCCTGACCTGGGGAATGACGACTGCATGGCATATATCAATGATCTGTGGATCATTACTAGCACCATACGACTGCCGAGCCAGTGCATGTGAGATCATTACTCCCAGAGGATTCACCTATGCCAAGAGAGCTACCCTGAATCGTTTTCGATTGCCAATAAATTCATGGCCATGCGCCTCAAGCCACGGTATGCCTGAAATCAGGTCATCCCGTTTGTCGGAGAATGTGATTACTTTCTTCGAGTTGAAGTCAGTCGAAAAACAACAGTAATTCTTTCGCGGTGACCACCGCACCAGTAGCCAAC
>NW_020190023.1:1997461-1999781 GCF_900000015.1 Plasmopara halstedii | reverse complement strand
TCAATGATGGATAATACGCTCAGCTTCTCGGCCGATACTTACCATACCAATTTCTTACCTTTACCGCCTTGCAATGCTTCAAAAATAGCTGAGAGTTAAGTCTTTAATTACTATCGCTTCTATTGTGTTTGAAGAGGAGATTCAAATCTCCTTCTACTATTGAATAGGCTTTTTCGTCATTAACCCATGGAACTTCACTGATCGCCCGATGATAATGTCATATGATAGCTGACTCATCTGTACCATTTCATTGTGCCAAAATAGGCAATCCTTTGTAGCTTACGTGCTTGACCTTTCTACAGGCAATTGTCTTACAATTAATTGTCTTGTGTTTCCTCCAGCGATTTCGGAAGGGCGAGATGCCCAGTACGAAATCCTGCTTCATGTTGTACACACCAATCTGCGTCCTCGATCTTCACTGGCTCTTGCCTCCGAAACTGTGGTACTGAGTCGCTCTTATTCGTCTTCGTTGAATCAAAACTGAATGATGTTCACACAGAGTCGCATTTAAACGCCCCATTTGCATTGATCTCCGAAAGTGTCAGCATACGGCCGCAATCAAACGCCTAAATATGTGACTGCAACAAAGCAATCACGTTTTTATGCCCGTGATAATTGCTCATCTTCTTTCTAGTAGAGGTGAGCTGCTGACTAACTACAGCCCTACTAATAAACTTTCCAAAGCAGGAGTTTTTTTGGACTACGGCCAAGCATCATAAAGTTTTACGGTCAAAATTTTGATTAACCTTTTTTGGAATTGATAGCACTTAACGTTTTTATAAATGGTCTTCGTACAGGTGAGGCTCGCATTTCGACCTTCTATGTGTGCCCAGCGAATACAATGGGTGTTGAATACAACGTGAGACTCAGCTTCTGATTTGTTAGTGTTGTTCTTAGTGCGAAACGTATAGGGTCTATGAGTTGCTCAATTTGTTCGCGACTCGATGATCCACGATGTACCGATCCCAGCCAAGCCGATTATGAAGAGCAAGATCTCATGACTGCTAAGCTGCTTTTCGGTATCCGAAGTAAAGCGCCGGTGAAAATGACAAACAGCTACGTTATGTCTATCCCTTTCCTTTTGGCTGAGAGCTTCAAATGGCTGAATCTGGATCAACAGATCTCTTACCAGAATTGTCGGGCCCTAGTTGAGGCAGGGCGAGCTATATCACTTAGTTAAGTTATATTGTGCCTTTAGATCAATAATAGAAGCAATCAAATTAAGTAAAGTTCTGTACACCTTTGTAGCTTATACAGATGTTTGGACAAGACAATTATCAAAACAATCTAAGCTATGAAGAATCTTGAAATGTTTAAGGGCGATGTGCTACTACGTATTATGTTCGATACCAGTCTGTTACAAAACCAACGAGCAAAACGCGAAGGTATTGAGAATGGCAAGTGTGGAGCTATACCGACGCCCGTAATATAAAACTCTGTTGAACCTTCCCAGATTCAAGAAATTGATAGCGTGAAACGTTACTTGGTCTTTAAGTTGTGTTCGAGGAATGATCTTATCACACATATGGCCTGGCTAAGACTTCCTTAGTTATGGACTGACGTTCGTAAACGTTAGCTACTAATAATGTTTCTCATAGATATTCTGAGTAAGTCATGAAAATGGTTAAAACTCATAATAACTATTGTCCGATGCACAAACATGGAACAGCCTTTAACCACTATTCGACACTTTCCAAAACTATAATCAAGAATATTGTTGAGAGCTGTAGCTTACTTTGAGAAGGAAAGGAAAGCTTTCGCCTGCAGTCTTTGAATATTTTTCTGTAGAAAGAAGAGTAAGAAACGGTCTCCCCGAATAAATCCTATTTGCTGAGATCGGTAAGCATCGCCCTAAAGGTGTTATCTGTTAAAGCGGGAGAAGGCGGCTGTATGCCGTTTATTCAGTGTTTGTTGCTTCGTGGATATAGGAGGCTGTGGGTAGCATTAATATCAATCAGGCCTTAGCTTAAATGCGGAGGTTTTATTGATTAGGTGGTATGACGGATCTGCTGAGTTTGAAACACCGAGTGACGTGCATAACCTTTTGAGTCGAGTTCGCATGTCTTACAGAAAACGGTTGCAATGTGCACATTGCTCACGCGGATAAAAGGATAGCCTCGTATGCTCATTTCTAAAAGTTTATTACCAATCTCATTCTATACTTCCTCCCATTCCACCCTGATACGATTGTTGATGGTGAGACCAGCACTCGTCCGATTGTCAACCTTTTATCGAATTTAATTTTGATATACAGTGTATGAGCTATGTTGGCCGGGTCAACATTGTTCTGTAGGATATTCTTTGCCTTAATTAAGGTTTT
>NW_020190023.1:1996846-1997451 GCF_900000015.1 Plasmopara halstedii | reverse complement strand
CGTTCAAGATCGTCCGCTTACGCAACAACGTGGCAACGCTCGACTTGCCGCGCAACATAAGGCACATGTCGAATAAATTCAACGTCGACAAGCTCCGTGAGTACAACAGTAACCCCGATCAATTCGAAGGAAGATCGATCCCGAAATCCAGTCCAATCATCTTTGACCAATCTGGAGAAAAGCTTCACATAATCGAGGCCCTAGTGCGAAAGCGCATTTTTAACCGCAAGCCCGAGTACTTGGTCAAATGGCATGGACTACCTGGCCATGAGAACTCATGGGAGTTGGAGAAGAACATCAAGCATGTGAGCCGTTGGAAAACGCTCCTCGCTGATCTCCGTCAACGACAAACTACGAATGCCGTAAACGAGATCATCGCCCCAAAGCCTCGCACGCAACACAAGTAGTTGCACCCCCAAGTCTCGATTTGTCGGGGGAGATTGTAAGGATTGCGCCGACAAGTTTGTCGACGCAAGTCGATGCTAGAGCACTGCATAGGAGCTGCAAAAAACAGACGCAGTAAAGGAGGAACGTGAGAATAGCCTTTACACTAGCACAGTGAGCTAAACGTAATTCCCTTTCCGATTTGCCTCCGACTCCAACTT
>NW_020190023.1:1984752-1996836 GCF_900000015.1 Plasmopara halstedii | reverse complement strand
GCCCGCCACAGGCAATGGATTACCTCGTCGAGGATTTGGAGGAAGTCCACTACGAGTCGTATACTCCTTTGCCAGGATGGGAAGACGAGAAGAGCGAGGTGCCCCACGCTCAACGTGAGTCCTACTCGAACCTTGTGGACGCCGTGTCCGTTTTCCGAACCCGAGGCTTCCGGGGGGGAGGTATAATACCAATCACCTTGACGAAGCACAGAAGCAGCAGATGGTTGCTGTCCGCTGGGCGGCTCTCATGCGCGCGCATTTACATTCGGTCCTTGACTCTCGTGTGAAATACGGTTTCCACTCGGCGGATGCCGCTACAGAAGCAAAGGACGCGATCACTCGATCGTTCAGCGTCTACGTGATCGGGTCTTTAGCCACTACACAAGCGGAGCTTGACAAACGAAAAGCACTCCGAGCTCGCTTCTTGGTTCCCCAAGAAATTCAGGTGGATACGTACCGCACTCGACTTTGTGCTCAAAGAGGATGCTCTTGTGTACCATCCATGCAAAAGATTCCTGTTGTGCTCGACCCTGGCGAAACCGCTGCAGATATCGAAGAGCTATTTGAGTGATGGGTGCAGCGGCACCAGAAACATTCCTCGCTACATAATTAACAGCGGAGCCACGAGGAGGTAGACGCGCGTGCAAGATTTTAACTTCCGTTTGAGTCTGCCAAACTCAAGGCGCGTCTCCGACCTCCTTCTGATTGTCGCCCTGCGAGGTATGGGTTTATTTGTCACGCTCACGCGAGCTCTACGGTATCTCAAACGGGTGAGACTGTCATCGCAACAACTCAGGGCCATAGCTTGAGCTCGGCTCATGGCCTTTCGGCTTCCCAGAATATCGCCGAGAAACGTGGGGCATGCGACGACGCGGAAAGCCATGATCCCTCTAATCATAAGCGTCCAAGACGTCTGAAAAGCCTCTCAATCTCCCATGAGTTTTTGAAGTCGGGGCTTCTTCGCCACTTCACAAGATATTGGGTTTGACTCTGGCGACAACGTCGACCCACAAGACGTTCCACGTGACAGTGCAAACCACATTTCTTGTCGTGAAGAGTCGGCGGCGGGCGATGACGACTGTATCGATCGCCGTCCAGTGACTCGCGATGCTCTTCGAGCTCTTGAAGACGAAGTCCGTCGCGATCGGGACTCCGCTTAGCGTCATGCTGAGGTCAAATACCGCTACTCAGAAGATCTAGAGAGCTTGGAACACGATGTGCACCGACTGCCTCACGTAGAGGACTATCGCGCTCCATCGGAACGGCTTCTAGCAGCTGAGCAGCGCTTCATGCAAACGTGGATCGCTTGGCGCCGTTGGGCGGGAAGATCTTTGCACTCCGTGCTCAAATTCATTTGCTGGTTGAGCTTCTGGGTGGTCGAGCGCGTGTGGGCACCGCTCCGGCGCCAACGCTTCTGCGTTCCCTTGGAACTAACGGCTTAAACATAAAACACCGTGTGCGTGTACATCAATGTCGGAAGGTTTAGCGTATACGAAAGACCCCGCTTGGCCACAACTTTGACGGGTCCGATAAACCGTGGACGGAGCTTTGTCTTAAAGACAGAAGAGACTGCATGGGTAGGAAGATTTTTAGCATTTAATAAAACCAAGTATTCGACCTAAACGTTCTGTATCTTCTTCTATCTCTTTCGTCAGCATATTACTTGTTCATGTCTTGGCTTTCAGCCATCGCATCGCGAACGTGTCGTTAAACACTCAGTCTGATAGAAATGAAGTCATCGACTTCCTTACAAACAGTGAAAGGGTAGCCGCTCGGCCATTCCTCCCATATAAAGGACAGCGGCGTCAGCGGGAAGCAAGAACGGTCGAGCCCGTTCACTTAGACTGGCGTGTAGCTGTTAGCGGTATGCACTGCATTGTTCAGAGCAAACTCTACGAGTAAAAGCATGGCATATCAGCGCTTCAGCGTCTCAGCTTAGACGCTGCGCAGAACGTCTTCAACGACGCGACTCTCACGCTCAATTTGACCATCGGTCTACGGATGACCCGCTGTTGACATAGTCAACCTGGTGCCCAGCATCCTGACGATTTTAGACCAAAACTTCCCAGTGAAGCGTGGGTCTCTGTTTGAGACAATTGACTCCGGAAGTCCATGTTGTCCAAAGACACGATCCCCAAACAGCGCCATTGTACCGACATCGTCGATGGTGTCCGGCACCGCCGCAAGATGACCCATCTTGCTCAAACGGTCGACGAAGACCACGACACCCGTGTTGCCCGCCGAGTCCTTGACAGACCAAACACAAAGTCCATACTCATAGACTGGAATTCCGGAGGGTACCGGCAAACTGGCCAGCACCGCCACCGCATTCGGAGAGAATTTCACCCTTTGTCACGTCTTACATATGCGCAAATAGATGCTCGTCCATTTGTACAGTTTGGGCCATCAGTTGTGACAACTCACAGAGCTGAAGGTTTTCTCTCGACCGAGATGACCACTGAGTTTGGAGATAGCTAGCGCCACGAGCTGTTGCTCGGACTAGAGCATGGCAAACGTCATAGACATCTCAGCTTCCTTCACCCAGAGCAGGAAATTTCCTCCATCCTTACCCTCAAAGGTCTCAACACTCACCATGAGCGGCTTGGGTCGGGGGGGGGTCTCATGGCGTCACGGATGCAGTCGACGCCAACATCTTCTGCTCTCGGTGCTCTAGCAGAGCAAGTTCATAGCTTGTAAACGCCTTCAGGCGCGCGCTGATCGTTTCAACTCCTTGTGAAGCGAGGTGTTGCACGCCTTCAGGAGTTTTCCAAGTTCGTCCTGCATGCCCTGGGCAAATTGGAGATCTGCTTTATCCTCACAGAGGGTCAGCCGTAACGACTCAGGTGTAGATTGACTACAATTGCTATCAAATGCAGCGGGGCTACCGAAGCACTTTCGCTTAAAGGAAGCTTAGTTAAGGTCGGTGACCTTCGTTATATACTTGGAACTAGTACGAGTGTAGCAGATCGCAGTCCGCTTACTCCAAGAGTAAATACAACCTTCACCCAAGGCTAATTAGCTCTTTCGTCTACAACGTAAGCTGTATTTCTGGGTTTTATCTGCGGCAAAGCCACCTATATCTAAATCTATAGGTTTCCCTACCTATATGGCAACACCTAATTCTAATGTATAACTACTAGCTGTTCCAGCCACGTACTAACTTGTTACTTCAGGTGTAGGCACACCACTGTGTGGTCACACCATCTTGTATAATCCACACCATATTTTGCGATCACATCATCGTGTGTGACCCCGTTACAGTTAGTCAAGGTCAGAGCGCACCTGCTTAACCTTAAGCCGCTTGCAATCAATACCGATCATGTGTCGTTGGACAGAGCGATGTCATTACCACATCTTTGACCGTGAATAGTAGGATGAATTCCCTCGTCGTTAAGTTTTCTTCAAAATATCGAAAGAGCGGAGCAGCTTGACATCCAATTACTTATAAGTCCATAGATGGTCAGATATAATGCGTGAATCGCGCGGTAGCAGAGTCTCCCTGAAGCACTAATGCGGAAAGACTGTAATGTGAAGATCGATTTGCTTTCACTAATTGACTACTCGTTATTTATCACAGCCCATGCCGCCACAGACTTGACTCTATCTACATAGATGGTTCGACAATCTCTTGTGACCCGTTAAGGTCGGCACGAAGTGACTTTGATAGTGGCGAGGGACGGCTGTCGCTGAAAGTCCAATTGCTTATGATAGCGCGGCAAAGCTACAATTCGTAGCAAAATCACAATAAACAATTTTCTCTACAATTCAAGCGTCATGTGCTGAGTGTGGTAAAAAGTCAGAATGTTCAAAAGAAATGGATGCTAGAGGAACGCGAGATAAGCATGAGTATGTAGCTGGGAGAATGCTTAAATTAAGGCTCTTAAGCTAACTACACGTGCATTGTCTGTACTAAGCTGTGTCGACACTAAATCAAACCGCTTGCGGTTGTCGCAATAAAGATATTAAGTTATGAGTTGAACATTCCGATAAGACCGCGAATATATGCTTTGTTCTGACCGGGCTTGCGAAAGCCATATCACGATCCCACTCATTCGAGCCAGTCAATAGTGGGATTAACAGTAATGTCTCTACCTCCTTTGTTGTGAGCTAAATTTATTTTACACATTCGTATCCGGCATATTCAAATATTTTTGATGACATTTGTCCGTGTACGACGCTCCTAAACGTGTCAGAACTTCCACCACAACTTCACACAGCCCGAAATGTTGATCTCAACAACTTAGAAAGCTCAGCTGTGGGCCTTCCCTCTTTAGTGAGAGTCGTTCCTGCCGTTCCCATGACCTCCATAAGGTACAATAGAACCCAGTATATACCAGCAGGCAGAAGGCGGCCTACTTAAACTTGAATTTTCTCCGTGATGAGTTTGCCGTCCTCCCTCGCGTGGGAACCTGACCCTTCAAATCTCGCAGGGCAATATAAAAACTTACCAGGTCGATACTACTAGATCAATCCTGATAATACCATGTTTTGTCTGTTTATTTGAGTGTGAATAATCGGACGATTTACAAAATTAATCGGCTTTGAGCCATTATTTAAATGTCAAGTCGCGAGGCAAGCAAGAAGGCAGCCAAAGAGCTACTGGCGCTTTGCGCCAAGGAAGGCGTAAAACTTCCAACTGTGAGTACATTTTTAATGCTCGCATCGCTTCCTCACATTTTAAAACTTTTTGCCGTCAATTTTTAGGACCCCGTAAATGCCGCTGTAGAAGCAGGCACAATGATCAACGCAACGCGGGAAAATGTACGAGTCGCACAGATTGCATTCAATTAATGTCATTCTTTGGAGTGATCGATGTCGTTTGTATTGTGCCGCTACTTAGAATGAGTTTCAGCTCGACGCAGCGCTTAAGGTGCTTTGACACTGTCGTGATTACACAAATGCCATTAATATTGACAGTTGGGTATTCCAGGAGATGATAAGAAAATTTGGTGTGAAAGAGTCAGCGTCCGATACGAAAAAGAGCAAAAGAGATGTCAAGACAGAAAAGAAGATTGGCCGCAAGCGCAAAAGCACTACGGACAAGGAAATTGACGAGAGCGTTGACGAGGACGAAAAGACTGTGAAGAAACCACGCAAGAAAATTGAAGCTGCGTGCGAGGCGAATCAAGCACTGGCCGATGTCTTTGCTGAACTTTCAGGCTTTGAGTTTAAGCGCGGTGAGAGATTTAAAGGTGGTACGTGGTCTAAGGTAGCCAAAGCCATCCGCGACTGCGAGTCCGAACTCAAATGCGGCAAAGACGCGCTGAAGCTTAAAGGCGTGGGCAAGTCATCAGCTGCCATGGTCGACGAGTACATCGAAACGGGTACACTTACAAAGCTTGAGGAATATCGCGCCGGCAATATGTAATCTCGTCAATGAATTACCCACTCGTAGCGTAGAATGTACACGAAGTCAACTGGCACGACATCACGTCCCTTCCCGTCAATTGAAGACTTAATCTGAATACTTCTCCCTCCTTTTCTCATCTTTCGTAGCATCTTCCGCTGTTTGTTTCGAAATTTAAACGAGAAAGAGGTGCAGGTGGAAAAGTAAACCGCGCACCCCACTTTTCGTTCGTCGTTTCAACTGTTGATCTTTGTTTCTGATTCCTTAGAAAAGACTCATGCAACGGGGCCAAATTGCGGTGGCAAGAGTCAATACGTCGAGCAGCATTTACAATAATACCAAAGAGATTGCACACATGTCTGAGCATCGGTCGCCTCCACCTCCAACATCGTCAAGGAGCGCACCAGACGACCGCAACAATTACCAATTTCGTAATAGCGCTTTCAACAAATACCGGAAGTTTAAACAACCTTGCCTGAAGTTTGGATCCATATACGGCTGTCCTTACGGGGACAAGTGTCACTACTCGCACGAATTCCAAGCAATCTACCCTGCTTATCACGAGTATATACGTGTTCACGTTACTGGAAGGATGTATTATGACTTATTTCGTGTAACTGTAGAATATTTGGTTATTATGATCCATTTTGGTCGAACGTCTACGCCATGTCTCGACAGACGCATCAAAATTACTTGCAACGACCTATTTCACGTGTTGTTAAGAACCCCTCGTAAGTGATACTTTATTCGGGTTTCTTTGTTCAGCTATGGCTTTGCTTCCCTGCTCAGGTAGATGGCAAGCTCGCTACCTGCTGAGCTACTTACAATTGTCACCATAATAATACTCGAAATATGATAAATTACTTGTTTGTAGGATGTCCGAAAGCAAATCAGTACGGCATTCATCCTCGTCATTTTCTCCGTCGAAAGACGAACGAACAAATTCCTTTGTCAATCATTGGAATAAAGACTCTCAGCCTGAAGATATTCGTGTTCGACGTGAAAACCTTGAATTGAAGGAAGCTGTCTTCAAGCAAATCAAGTTAAAAAAATCAGACCGTTATCAACGCGAGTCAGCTGAATTAAACATTACAGACGAGCATGGATATTCCGATGACAACAATTACAATAACTTTCAAGAATCTGATGGGGAAGGTAACAAAGGTGACGCAAAACATCAGGCACAACAGACTGAGCAACCCATGAGTACCTTTCCGCGTAAGTGTGCAGCTAACGACGGAATATTAAACCCCGCTACTGGTAATTACGCAGAATGTCATCGATTTCAAGTGTTTATTCAGTCAATTGACAGATCATAAATGCGCAGGACGTGACCAACAGCAGCCTCGAATTCGATCTTATCCGTGTCAGTTCAGTTTGAACGCGTCGCAACAAGTACAGACACTGGGTCCGTCATACACCCAACACCTAGCAGAGGAACAATTTTACAGGTACTCTCCGCAATCTCTCCGGAGCATTTTTTATAATAATGGCTTATCATGGCCCCTTTCGTGCTCATACAGTAGTAACCTTAGTGGACAAGTTGAAGCATGCATCGATTCTATTGACGCTGCGCTAGTGTCGATGGAAAAACATCAACAACGGGCTATCTCCTCCATGCAAGAGTTGGTGCGGTCCCTGTGGCCTGATGCTTTCATTGAAATTTACGGATCGAGTTACACACGGCTTGCATTGCCATCAAGTGACATCGACTGTGTGCTGGTTGCGAACTCTTTAGCAGAAGAGCAGCCTCTTGTTATTTTGGAAGCACTGGCGGCTGAAGTTGAGCGCCAACCATGGACAAAATACATTGAGGTGCTTGGTAGTGCTAAAATTCCAGTTCTGAAAGTGACCTACTCACTTGAACTTACAAAGCAAGATGTGCTGCTCGATCTAACATGTGGTCATTCGGTTGGTCACACTGGACTGGGCGCTCGAGATCTTGTTTGTTCGATGTTGTTGAAGATGCCAGCTTTGCGTCCTCTGGTGCTAATTTTAAAAAGCCATCTCGTCAGCATAAGTAGGTGCAATATTTGTTGATTGTGCTGATTTAAGATTTATATCGTCTTGCATTGCAGGTTTAAATTGCGCTTTCTCGGGTGGCCTCTCATCATACGTGTTAGTGCTCCTAGTGATTCGCTTTTTGCAGGTATGGACAATTTCTCATTAGTGGTTGGAACATATTGTCATTTGTTTACTTGTCATATCAGGCGTGCGGCGATACCCACACGAGATCGTATTCGAGATATGCAGACGGGAGATTTCAAATTGGGAATCGCCGAAGAAGTTACTCGGAAAATGAATGCGTGTCAGGATTACCGGAAGAGTTCGTCCCTACTTCAAGTCTCAGGTTTTCATTGACAGTTGCCAAACCAAGGTGGTGCTACACGTTTTCCCGTGGTGGGGGCGTAACATGGCACACAAGTATCGGCAGTCTCCTAATGCTCTTTTTGGAAACATACATTACCTTTGACTACCGTCGGTTCGGAATTTCCATCGAAAACAAAGGGTGTGTTCGCTGAGTTTTTTTCATGGGATTGTTTCAAAAATCTAATGCTTGTGTACTGCTGGCTAAAATAGAGTTTTTTTTGTGCTCCCTCCAGATAAAGTAGCACCGTTGCAATGCTCGGTTGTGGTCCCGTATGTTGCAGATCCAATGAAGCCTGGACGAAGCATTTGCAACTGTTTTCGCATGCACGAGGTGCGTCGATTTTTATATTTTTTGTATGTATTCAGACAAGTAATGCACGTGAGGTCGTTAGGTAATTCAGTCGTGGCTTGCACTGTACCAAAATCTGGCTGCTGGTGTTCCAATTGCAACGTGTATCGGACAAGATGCATCTCCGTGAGGCATTGGAAAAGATGTCACTGAAGTTTATTGAGATGTCAGCAACCACTCTGTAATGGAAGTGAACGACGATGCAGTAAGTCGGCATCAAGTATTCGCGCAGCTAAGCCGTCCATGCAAGCCACGCCATTTGAGAATGTTCTCGCATAGCGCTTTTGGCATCTCAGTAATGTCGACAAAGTTGTTGATTAAATGTATGAAGGTGACTTAAGTCAACGTTTTATGGTTGAATTGCGTTTGCATGACGAGAAGACTGACTGGTATATCATTCAAATAAAAAGCAACTTAGTCAGCTTTCGTACCCTTGCAAACTTGCCTCTCTCGTTCAACAAACCAGCTAGAATTCATGATCAAAATTCTAAGGCGCGCACCCTCATGAATTCGGAAACCAGGTCATCGGTGATGGCCTCACGACGTTTTTGAAAATCGAGTGTGTACTCCGACATGACATCAATCAGCTTTTGCTTCACCTCTCCTGACATCATTCGTCCTGAGCCGTACTCGCGGCCAATGCGCTCTAGCTCTTCGTCATCCTCCAGCATAAATGACAAGTATTGGTAGGGAATGTCCGCTTCTAAATTGGCGCCGTACTTTTCGTGGTCAGCCTTGGTTTCGCCTCCTCCACTGATAGTGACCACAGGAATGTCAGACTCGTAAACATCAACGAATCACAAAGAAATGATAATGGTGAAAAGAACTTACCTGTAGGCGTATTTTTTAATTTTGTTTGCGATGTCATCCGGGGAGTCCGAAGTATAGATAGTGGTGCTAGCTTTGCTGGCGCTCATCTTGGTCGTACTACCTTGAAGTGCTGGAAAGAACTTAGAGTGCATGGAGGCAGGCTTGAGGTAGCCAATGCGAGGCGCTACATCGCGTGTCATACGGAAGTACGGATCTTGGTCAATAGCGTGGGGAATGAGACAACGCAATCCCTTACGTCCACCAAGTACAACAGGAAATGTCTCTGAGAATGAAGGCACGGCCTGGACAGCTGGGAATGCTGACTTGCCAATATTATCAGATCCAGTAAAGCCAAAAATGCCGCGCACCTGGTTATAAGTGACACATTTCTGGACTTTGAGAATCTGTGGGTACATTTCCTTGATATAATCGGTGTTGGCGAAAATAAAGGTCTTCTTGACGTCAAAGCCACATGCAATAATATCTTTAGCGTTTTCCCAGGCCATGACCTCGCTCTCTTCGATTGTCTGGTCTTTAAAGAGAAACTTTTCATCATTCGTAAGCTGAATCACGAGAGGAACATCAAAAACCTTTTGCAGCCAGGCCGTAAAAGTGAAAGGAATCAGATGACCCATGTGCAAACTACCTGATGACGGTCCGCGGCCTGTGTAGAGGAAAAACTTTTCACCTTTCTCGTAAGCGTCCAAAATCACGTCCAAGTCTCGGTGGGAGAAAAAGAACCCACGACGCAAATATCGATGGGCTCTATGGCCCGTCAGTCTCTCCATCCTTTTAATCATTTCAGGCGGAATCTTTGTGCTACCGAACTGTTCTACAAGCTTGTCATAGTCCACTCCATCTTCTGCGTCGACATCCCACGGAGTCACAACTTGACCGCTTCCAGCCACACCTGAGCGCAAAACCTGATACTGAAATTTAGACTGACGCAAGAGCAATTCAGCATCTGAGGGAACTGCTGCACTTTCGAGGGGTCTGGAACTCTCACTGGGCTTTACCGGCTTCTGATTTAGCTTGGGCTTGCTGGAATTTGTGCCCACACCAGCGGACTTTTTCGCCGCCTGCTGAGCAATCTTTTTCTCTTTCTTAATTTGACTTTTCGACTTTGTAGAAGCTTCGCCAAGCGTGGAAGTCGCGGATGATGAGGTCTCCTTTGGCTTCTTCGGTTGCTGCGAAGGTGCGTATTCGACCCCTGTCAGTGTCTTAAACTCGGCCTTGAGCGCCAGTAGCTCTTGAACTTTTGCCGCAATTTTGTCAGCATTTTTCACATCTTTCATCGACTTGAGATCGCGGATGGCGTTGCCAGTGACAACAATCTTGTCCGTTAGAGCCTGTGCATCCATCGTGGCGAATATGGTATTATATGCAGTATATTGAAAAACAAAGAATAGCGAATGGGAATTGGTCAAAAAGAGAACATTAGTGACCCTTATTGACTACATTATTTACCACTTTGCGCAGTGGTCCAGTATATAAGGGGTAAAGTACGTGATAAGTACACTAGCCCCGGCACGCAGCAAACTGAGGTGAGCTTCGCGCACAATGGATTCGAGAGAATTGGTAGAATCGCCGTAGTCTTTGATCATCTTATATTCGCCTGAAACGAGATAACATACGACGGGCACCGTTTTCTTGGCAGCAAAACTTGCTACAATATCCGTGTAAAAGAGTGAAGGTTTGACAATCACACTGTCGGCGCCCTGTTGGACATCTCGCTCAAACGCCAATGTGGCGTGGCTGACGCTACCGACTGGGTGTTGGTAGCGCTTCCGATCTCCTTGAAATGTAGACTCGACTGCGTTACGGAAAGGCGCGTACATTACCGATGCCTTTTTTGATGTGTAGGCCATGATAGAGACGTGCTCAAAACCTTTTTCGTTGTACATTTTGCGAATTTCGCCTATACGGTTGTCCATCATGTCGGACGGGCATACCATGTGCGCACCAGCATTGGCATAAGCCAGCGCAATACACATCAGGCGTTCAAGTGTGCGATTATTATCGAGAATCTGCTCTCCATCCACATCACGTAGAATGCCACAGTGACCATTGTCTGTATACTCGCACATACAAACGTCACAAGCAACCATGAGGTCAGGCAGCGCCTTACGGAGAACCTTGGTACACTTTATAACGGGCGTAGTCTCATCATCAGCCATGCACCCATGCGCATCTTTTTTATCCACGACGCCGAAGAGCATGACATTGGTCAGACCTTTGGTCATAAGCACACGGAGGTGAGTTACAAGTGAGGCGAAGTCGCCTTCAGGGCCTTGACCCCATTGTAATTCGGGCTCGAGTCCGCGAATCACCTTATCCACGCTGCGCATCGTCACGAAAAGTGGATACATTAGCTGCGACGGATGCAGATGCGGCTCGCTCCAAGCGCGCTGCGCGGGGTGGTGCAAGCTCGAATGCAGAAAGTTCATTCCGTTTTGATGAAAATGATCGAAATGCCTTTGAGCCACAATATGTAAGAAATTGTTGAAATGTGTAAAAGTTACAAAACCCACATTTTTTTGGTGCCCCTTAGCGCCATTATGTCGCTAAGTTTGACTAAAACACAAAGCTGTGCTAAAAAAAGATGCACAGATTGGAATACTACGTTTTGACAATTTGGATGGATTAAGAATCGTTATGACTCGATGATAGCTAGCACAAGAGCTGAGCGTGCTGAGCCACACTGCTCGGCTGATAAGCATGCTTATCTCTGACACATTGTGTACGGGTGAAGTTGGACAAATATGTTAGATATCTATAGCATCACGGTTTATCGTGGAGTCAAGGTTTCCATAGTACGAGGTGCACGTCACCCTGTTGCTTTTGGTAGAACTTGCTGTCAATTCAACAACGCTCGTGCATGTCCAGGTATGCCTCGTACAAGAGTCTGTGGGATATAATCAGCTCTTATGATGTCGTTTCTGCCAAGCACCTCTTCGGGGAGTGTAACGGGTTTTCACGTATCCTGGTATAAAAGGTTGAGTCATTCGATCACACAATGGTGGGGTTACACAAGATGGTGTGACAATCCGATGGTGTGCTACAACTTAAACAACAAGGCTGAAACAATCAGTAGTTATACACTAAATAGGTTCTCTATTTAATGAGGAAAACCTACAAAATACAGCTTCAATTTTGAGCGGAAGACTTTATTTGCTTTATGCTAAAGTTGTAGCTCTACTTGGAGTAC
>NW_020190023.1:1967546-1984742 GCF_900000015.1 Plasmopara halstedii | reverse complement strand
GAGCAGCGCTCAGTGAGTTACGTGCCACTCCACGATCAGCCCGCGAGCCACGCTCGGGTCTCCTGTCCGAAACACCTTTGGTGTTCGACAACTTGGATACTCCGATTTCCAGCACATTGACCGTCCCGGTCCAGTAACCGCGCCAATAGCGTTTCTGCTTCTTAGCAGAGGTGGATTCATGACTCACCAAGCTCCTCTAAAAGACATGCGCGTAGCGCTCAAGATCTTTGACGTCCAATCAATCCATGGCTCATGGTGTTCCAACCATGCCATACCAAGGATAAGGTCATACCTTGCATCAAAGTCTAAGATTAGAAAGCGTTCCACGCTATCAAAGTAAAAATAAACTTGACACCGAGGTCCATAGGGACCCTCGGCACAGTGCAACAAGTCCCCGTCGCTTAACGAACAGTGATGGTGTCACTCAAACGCGCTTCCAGCGCCTCGGCATACAGCTGACTTCCTTTGATCGTGGAGTGTCGAGCATAACTGTTTGACGCACCAGAATCGTTAAAGATTTTTCATGGCTTCTCAAAGCCCTTCAAGGTCGCTTTTACGACCAGAAAGCCCGGATCATATACACGTTTCGTGTTCAAGAGCACGGAGCTCTTCAAGGCTGAGTTCTGCTGGACTCTACCTCTTTGAGGCTCAACAGAACTCAGTCCCCCAAGTAGGGCGCCCCACGCCTACTAAGTGTTCTCAGCCTCCGCAACAAACCAGATTGATTAGAAGCGGGACGTCGGTTCGACAAACCTTTACGTACCTTGTGCAGGGAACGACCAGTCCGAAGGTGAAGGGTGTCTCCGCAGACAAACACCATCGGGTGTTTACACGCTGCTCGGCAGCTCGGAGCCTTCGCTCTTCTCTCTCAGCATAGCTGTGATCCATTGGCTCAGGCCCGCTCGACAAGGTCTGAAGGGGATACATTCCAATCAAATTATGTTGAGTTGAAGTTGAGTTTGGCAATCAATGTCTCGCTCGCCGCATTTTCAAAAGAAGACGGATGAACACGGAAGACTTCCATTCTGGCCACACCAGTGCGGAGGCCCTCCATAAAGACGGTCACTGCGACCGCCTTGGGAGTGGATAGGCTGCCATCCTGGCGATGAGAGTACGCAACGTCTTTGATAAAGTTCACCAATTCCTTCTTGCCCTATCGGGCAGTCGATCGCACGCGATATGCCTGAATAGGCGGCGAGAACACTTGCAAAAGCTACAGCTTCAGCTTCTTCCAGGAGGGGTTCGCAGCTTCAAACTTAGCACGCACGTTGGTGCCCATCCTCGCGCTCGCCCCCCGAGCTTGGAGATAGCTAGCGCCACGCGCTGTTGCTCGTTTTGGAGCATGGCGAATGTTATAGCCATCTTGGCTTCTCTCACCCGCAGGAAATTCTCTCCATCCTTACTCTCGAAGGTCTTAACGCTCCCCATGAGCGGCCTGGGTCGGGAGGAACTATCCGACGTCGACGGTGGCGTCACGGACGCAGTCGATGCCGACATCTTCTGCAGTAGGTGCTCTGGCAGAGCATTATCATAATTAAAAAACGTCGCTAGGCGCGCGCTGATCGCCTTGGGCTTTTGCGCAGCAAGGTGTTTCACGCTCTCAGGACATAGCAGGGACATCACCTTGTTATGCCCGTTCTGCATGCCCTGGGGCAAATCGGAGTATTCCTCCATCTTCACAGAGGATCAGTCGTAGCGACTCAGGCCTAGATTGACTACGCAAGTGCAGCGGGGCTGCCGTAGCTCTTTGCTAAAAGGGAGCTCACTAAGGTCACCGACCTTACGTTCTTTGTAACCACCAGTACGAGTGCAGCGGTCTCCAAGAGTGCTGGGAACCTTAATCAAGGTAAACACGCTCTTTCGTTCAAAATTGAAACTGGATTTAACTGCTTTAGTTGCGACAAAGCCGCCAATATCTATAACCCTAGGTTTTTCTAGTTAATGTTGTAATACCGAAGTGTTGTAGTAAAACCCAATTTATATAGTAATATGCATTACTACTGGCAATCCTGCCACGTGGTGGCCTTTTGTTACGGTGTAGCCACACCACTGTGCGATTACACCAACTTGAGTAATCCAGACCTATGTACGGCCACACCATCTTGTGCGACTTGCCTTTTCATACAGCGGTACGTGTAACTCCGTTGCAACAGCTGGGTGTCAAAATTTCAATTCTGGTAAATTCAGAAGGTGTTCGATATGATTGCCGATGCAGATTTCTTGTGTTATCTCGAGAAACTCTTACTATCTTAGAGCCGATTGACAACGCAACTACCATATTTCTGAAAGATTACATATCTGTTCTTAAATCATACCGCGCATTAAAATTCGACTTTCAACATGTTTGAAATCTGGGGAGAAGAGATATCTACCGCAATTGGTCCATGCGCGCCTAGAATTCGTGTGCTACAACGGGATAAGTTGCTTATATTCTTTATCCATGCTATCCGGGAAATGCGATGACAACGGAATCGTGGAAGATTTTTTGTTTGACTTAATTTCAAACAAAAGCATGCGAGGCAATGTATGCTGAATACGCCCAATTTCAGGTCAATACGTATATGAATCGCGAGGAAAACAACTTTCGTCCAAAATGTTGTTTAAGCAATATAAGACACTTCTCCAATGCTTCCAGTACAAGCTGATCGATGGAATCTGAAACCTTCTACTTAAGAACATTGCTCTCAAGGTTTTCAATTTGGCTACGTCACGTACCGCGTCTGAAAGTAACTTCTTTTTTGCTGGGTATATCTATTCGAACCTGCAAAATCCATTGAAGTCGAAAGTGTTAAACAGTTGACCTTTACTAAGACCAACTCTCCTAAGGTCTTCGGGCTACCGCATGCCTTAAGAATATCTGAATAGCTGAATTTTTAGCTGTGCTGTTCTAAGAAGATGAGTATCAGGATAGTTGTATTGATGGCGTAGATGCTATCTGTGATACACGTACCATGGTATGAAAGGGTGAGTTACACAAGATGGTGTGACCGTACAAAGGTGTGGATTACACAAGACGGTGCAACCACGCAATCGTGTGGCTACACCGTAACAAGAATCCACTACGTGGCGGGACTGCCAGTAGTTATGCATATTAATTAGGTTTTACTATTAGCACTGACCCGGGACGGTCAATGTGCTATCGGAGTATCCAGGTTGTCGAAGACCGAAGGTGTATCGGACAAGTACCACGAGCATGGTTTGCGGGTTGAACATGGAGTGGCACGTAACCCACTGAGCACAGCATAAGTATCACCGCAGTCGCTTCATACCAAGCGTGGCTTGGTAAGACGAGGTCCGAGGCGTCGAGAGCGAGGCTCCAATAATTCACGTGGAGTGGCACATAATCCACTGAACACTGTGCACATTTCGAAGCAGGAGCTACTAGCTCCGCAGTCTTCGTCCAGTGGGTTACCTGCCACCACACGCGCATCAAGGGCCTTGTCTCGGATGTCTTGGACCTCATCCAGCCATGCCACTCTTGGCATGCAGCCGGATGTTATTAATCACACCAAGGCTACGGTGGATCAGGAAATGGGTTAATTCTGGACGACACTGAGTGCGTATTTCAACTGGTTTTGTCGAGACTTACAACCTCTGTGGAGAAGCGATGGCGACGCCGTATGTTATCTTCAAGACGCCGGGCGTCGGCCCTGACCCAGGATGCGTCTGCCGTAGACGATAGCGCACCACTATACACCCTCGTCAGTGGTTAACGTGGGGAAGACGGTGACGTTACCATCGAGGCAATTCCTGCGGTGAATACTCTTTTTGAGCTAGACGAGATGTAAAGTTTGGCAGTGCCTTGAAAGCAGGTGACTTAGCCGAAATGGTCATTATACAGCCGGATGAGGAGATCAACTCGTCGTCGCTTTCGGTTAACGCTGTCCTGGTGGAGGACACCAAGAGGGTGCTAAACGTACGAAGTGGGTATTCGATCCTATGGAATCCGTATTATCCTTTGGTGAAGGAATTTCAAGACGTCGTCTCGAAAGACCCGCCTTCGGTCCTACCTCTGGACCGAGGTGTGCGTCATGAAATCGCCCCGGTTTCGGGAACCAAATACTGCGTAACACGCCAATGGCCCTTGCCCAAGGAGCAGTGTGACGTCATTAACGGCTTTTTCCGTGCGAAGCACGACGCAGGAATGGTGCATGAGAGCAAGTCTCCCCATTCGACACGCACGTTTTGTTCTTCGGAAACCGATCGGCAAGTGGCGTATCGTTCGCGTTTTCAAAAAGCAAAACGCTGCTACCATTCTGGCACAGACGCCGATTCGTAGAAAGGATGTCCTCCAGAGCAGTATGGTTGGGTGTAAAAAGTACAGCGCACTATCATAAGCGAGCGATATTCCGCTGACAGCGGTGAGTACTCCGAGCGGGATGCTCTGGGAGTGGCTGGTGATACCCCAAGGACTGTCAAATGCACCAGCAACATTCAAGTGTCTTGTGACGCAATTTTTCAGGCCCACCGAGCGTATATACAGACATACTTCGGCGACATCTTCATCCGCGGTGGTGCGGTGCACAGGAGGACAGATGTGAAAAGCCACATCGTCTATTTGAGAGTGGTGCTCGAGTGCAATCTCACAGATAAGCTGTATGCTAATGCTGATAAGTGAATCGTTGGCGCAGATAAAGTCGTCCTTATAGGGTGCTTCATTGGGAAGCGTGGCCTTCGAGCGGATCCCGCTGCGATCGAGGCCATTGTGGACTGGCTGGTTCCAAAGAACCAAAAGGGCTTGCTCAAGTGGCTTGGCCTCGCCAACTACCTGCACAAGAATAGCAAGAATTATCCGGAAAAGGCACGGCCATTGTCGAATCTTCTTAAGAAAGATACGAAATGCTGCTGGAACACCGAGCATCAAAAGGATTTTCACGGGGTCAATTACAGATTCCTTCATGTACCAATACTGGCGTTGCCAGATCCCGACGGTCCTTTTTGTGTCGTCTGTGACGCGTCGGACTTTGCCATCGGCTGTGCACTGCTGCAAGCAGACACCGAGGGGAGAGATCGGGTGATCGCGTTCGAAGCTCGCCAACTCAAGGCTGCGGAGACGAACTACCCAGTCCACGACAAGGAACTATTTGCGATGAAGTATGCACTTGTCAAGTCCAGGGTGCACCTGGAATTACTTGCGAATGAAGTATGCACTTGTCAAGTCCAGGGTGTACGACTTTGATTTGACCCAAAGTCGTTTATGATCTACACAGTCATGCGTCATCACACACTGCCAATAAGTCTCCTAATCTCTCACAGGGGATGACCAGGTAGCTCTCCTTCTTCGCAGAATATAGGTAGAATATGAGCCAGGAAAGCAGAATGCTCTGGCTGATGCGTTGTCTCGCAGATCGGATTATGAGCTTGCTCATGGCGCGACGGTGACGTCGTCAGTGACGGATTTGATCGACACCGCATATGCGGGTGATAATATGTGTGTAGCGCTGCTGCAGACTCGCGAAAGAAAGGGGTATGAAAACTTGGACAAGAAATTGTCGGCGCGTTTGCGCGCACGGTTACACCGATATTCGCTGAGCAACGGATTGCTGTATTAAAGTACCTTTTCGGCGGATACGCCACAAATTGTGGCTCCTCATGATGAGGATTTGAAATAATGTATCCTCTACAAGACCCACGACACGCCACTCAGTGGTCATCACGGTCGTGAGAAGACGTACAACTCTACTACTGGTGGCACAAGCTGTACAAATGGACGAGCACATTTGTGCGCACGTGTGAGACGTGCCAAATGGTAAAAGCCTCTCCGAATGCGACGGCACCGCTGGCCATGGATCAAGGCTTGGTGGGGGAAGAATACCAAACGGCAAGCTGATGTCAGCCCTCTTACTGTTCGGAAAGAAGTCGATCACTTCCTGTCGACCACGCTGAGTGTCTTACGACACGTTCACCTGAAGGCCAGAACCTGCAAAAAGAATATGCAGATGAAAAAGGAAGAGACAAAGTGGAAAGCAAAAGGTCGGGGACCTGGTTTCATTAAATGTTGAAAATATTTCTACGCATGCGGTTTCTGCTGTCTTTAAGCCGAAGCTCCGTCCACGATTCATCGGAACTTTAATGGTCGCGACCAAACGATGCCTTGCGTATACGCTACACCTTTCGAGAAGGATGCGCACCCACTCGGTGTTACATGTGGGCTTGCTTAGGCCGTACCAGGATCCAGGGCAAGTGAACGCGGAAGCGTTGTTGCTATAACGGCGCCCAAAGGCGTTCGGCCACCCAGAAATTAAAACAGCAACCGATTTTGAGCACCGATTGCAATAATTTCCGTTTTCAAGGAAGTCAGGTGCTCCACCGTCGCACAAAGTGACGCATTCGTCTGCTCGACAACTAGGAGCCGCTCCGATAGAGCGCGATATTCCTCAACGTGAGGTAGTCGGTGCACAAACTGCTCCAAGATCTTGAGGTATTCCGCACAGCGATATGCGACCTCGGCAAGATGCTCAGCGGGATGCCGATGACGACAAACTTTGTCCTCAAGAGCTTGAAGAGCATTATCGGACGGCGATTGAACAAGTAGTCATCGTCCGCCGCCGACTCTTTTCAACACACACGATGACGTCCACTATCACGTGGAACTTCTTGTTGATCGACGGCATCGACAGGATCAAACCTAATATATTGTTAAGTGGCGTGGATGCCCAAACTCCGAGAACTCGTGGAAGTTTGAGGTGTTACTTCGGCAAGACTATCCAGTCGTCGTGGACGCTTATAATCAGAGGTATTATGACGCTCCGCGTCGTCGTAGGCCCCGCGCTTCACAGCAGCAGCCCGGTAAGCATAAGGGCCATGATTTGATTCAGAGCTATGGCTCTAAGCTGCTGTGGTCGCGGACTCACCCGTGTGAGAAACCATAGCACTCAAGGGAGCGTGATGTATAGTTCATATGTCGCAGGGCGACAATACGTAGGAAGTCCGCGTTGCGCCTTGGGTTAGGCAAACTCAAATCGAAGATGGCATTCTACTCACACATCCACTTCCTTGTAGCTCCGCTGTATGTGAGATAGCGAGGAAAGATTTTGGTGCTACTGTACCCATCACTCAAAGAGCTCATCATCATCATCTGTAGCAGTTTCGCCAGGGGCGAGCACCACAGGAATCGTCCGCATCGCGGGTACAGGAGCACCTTCTCTTTAAGCGCGAAATTGAGCGCGAAGTCGAGCGCGATACCTATCCATTGGGATTTCTCGAGGTACCCAGAAGCGATTCCGGAGAACTTTTCGTTGGTCGAGCTCAACTTGTGTAGGGGCCGGGTGCTCGACTACGTAGATGCCACACGATCGAGTGATCGCGTCTTTCGCTTCATTAGCGGGATTCGCCGAGCGGAAGCCGTATTTCACACGAGAGTCTGAGACCGAACGTGAATTCGAGCGCATGAGAGCCGCCCTGTGGGCAATCTCCAATTGCTGATCATGTGCCTTGTCGAGGCGATTGGTAATAATACCACTTTCCCTGGATGCCGAGAGGTCAGGGAACGGACACGGTATTCGCAAGGTTTGAGCTGGGCTCACGTCGCGCCGTTGGCGCACTTCATCCTCCTCGTCATCCCATTCTGGGATTGGAGTGACCGATTCGTAGTTTATTTCCTCCGAATTCTCGACGAGGAAATCCGTCGCTCGTGGCGGGTGCGGTGTGCGGCGCACGGTTGCCGAGGGCCTTGGGTGTGCTTACCGCGATGCCGCGGACGTACTGTCCGGAGTTGCACCGCTCGGAACTAGCGAGGCTGGGTGTTTTTCGTGTCATGGACACAGCGCTTATTGAGTAGAGAATGCGTGAAGAAGGCCCTGAGGACCTGAAGGTGTCTAAGACACACGGGCATCGTACGAGGCGATAGTTCAGTGTGAATTGTGGGTATTCACAATTTTGATGGGGGAGAGTATAACGGGGTTTCACGTACCCTTGCATGAAAGAGCGGGTTGCACAAGATAGTGTAACCGTACATAGGCGTGGATTACACAAGTTGGTGTAATCACATCATGCTGTGGCTACAACGTAACAAGAAGCCGCTAAGTGGCAGGGCAGCCAGTAGTAATACATATTGATTTGGTTCTACTTTTTGATAAGGAAAACTAAGGTTTTAGATATAGGCGGCTCTGCCGCAAATAGAACAATAAAATCCCTTTTACATTTCGAATGGAAGAGCGTCTTTGCCTTGATAAAGGTTGTTAAGTACTCTTGAGAGTGCGGATTGCGATCCGATACACTCGTACTGGTTCTGGCATAGAACGTAAGGTCGGTGACCTTAGTAAGCACTCTAAGAAAATAGCTACGGCAGCCCCGCTACACTATCGGCGATGAATGATGTCGTCAGAAATCGTTAAGAAACACTTCAATGTGCGTTTCTGACCCTTGATTAAAAGCACAATTAATTTTGGGCTTGATGGGTTATATAAACAAGAAGTCCATAATATCCTGTGTCTTGTTTATAGTTGAACATAGCCCTGCCTCCACGCTGGTGATGTAGAAGCACTATGAGACCTTGCAGATAGGACGATGGGTTACAGCGTTATCTTCGAATAAAATATCAGATGCTTGATATAGTACTACAAATTATTATTTTCTTTGTCATATTCCTCTCAGCATTTTAGCCGTAAGAATTCCGGATACGTTATTTTACTAAATCCAGACTGTAAATTTCAAAAATAAATCTCGGCCATGATTTTCAGACGGGCCGTAATCCACTCTTAATTGTATGCAAGTATTCAGTAATTCTTCGCTCTCCGATTGGTTGTCCTAATTATCCATGTCGTCGTCAGCACTTGTAGCGACGTCTTCGCTAGCTACGCCGCCCATTGAAGATGACGCCGAGCTACCTATTGATCTCTCACAGCTTCCTTCTATTCCTGCACCCAAATCGCTGCTTCTCATCAACAATTTTGTAGCCAATACGACGCGATTTCTTAATCATTTTGCGCACGAATGTGAGGAGCGGATCACCCGTGTGTCGAACAATGTCACAAAAGTCGAGATTTTGTTAGCAATTTTGGAGGCCAAATTGAACAGTATTCCAGATCTAAGCGTTTCCGATGTCGTAATCGATAATGATACTGCACACACAAACTCAGATGTGAATCAAATGGACCTCGGCATTTCAGATCAAGATCTGCCGTCTATGGAAATGCATGACATGCCACTACCCCCTCCTCCTCCCTCAGCAAATGACCAGGAAACCGCCATTGAATCGATGCCGCTTCCACCTCCTCCGCCTATAGAATTGATGCCACCTCCGCCTCCGTCGTCCATGGGAGACTTTGAGAATGATGAAGATCACTTTGATGTGGATCATGAATCTCCATTGCTAAAATTAAAAGATGACCCAGTTTACGCAAAATACTTTGCCATGCGAAGACTCGGTATTCCCGACCAAGTAATTGAGCACAAACTCATGATGGATGGAATGGATACTAATATTCTCAGCATGGACCCTGAAGGGCCGTCACCTAGTGGAGGTTTGGCCCCAACGATGACTTCACAGCCCACGGGACCAATTTTGCCCATCATGGCGCCTCCTCCTCCAAATTCAGTTGAGGAAAGTGATTTTTCAGATGATGATGACCAGGAGTTACCACCTCCTCCACCGTCATTGTCGATGCCAAGAAATGCCGATCAAGCGTCATCTGGTAATATCGGAATGCCGTTTCCACCGCCACCACCACCAATTTCACCCACGGTTCGTTAGATTAGCCATTTTGATCTGCTGATCTATTTGACTTTATGGCTTTTGTCGAATACTCACTGCAGTCATCAATTGGTGGAGCTTCGGTACTTTTCAGTGACCCACCTCCGCCTTCAATGGCACCACCAATAAGCGAGATGGAAGGCTCAAGTGATGACGACATTGAAGAATTTGATGCTGATGAACCACCAGTGACTGCTGGCGTGATGAAAATCAAAGATGACCCTGCTTTTGAAAAGTACGTGGTCCAAGCTAGTTTACTTCTTGTGCTTACTAACAGATCGATTTTGATCGATCGGAGCTAGATACTTTAAAATGCGTAAGTTGGGCATGCCAGACAGCGTTATTCAGCATAAACTTACTATGGATGGCGTGACCCTCGACATTTTAAAGTACGTGATCACAGTTGTTACTATGACTGCTTTGTCCTGATTAAGGATGTCACTCGTGTTTATCACAAACAGTATGGACCCTGAAGCCCCCTCTCCAAATGCGACCGGCGAAATTTCAGAGACTTTAGCAAGTTCCATTGATCTACCTCCACTCCCACCTGGATTGCCACCACCTGCACGGCAAGCTGGGGGACTACCTCCACCTCCTATAAAACGATATGACGATTCAGATTCTGATTTTGATTCCGACTGATATGTGTTGATGAGTCTACCAAGAATTACTCGCGAGAGTTAAGAATTGAATGAGTGATGTCATTATTTTAAAAGGTGAGCTCATGTGCGCTGATTGTTTTATTATAAAGCTTAAATGTAGCTTATGAAACTCGACCTCAGCTTTAATTTTCCTATGATCAGTCTCATATCTAATTTCTTTGTGCATTGACATGTCCACTTTGAATCAACCAAAGGCTGAGTTCTACGAGCTGCCAGTCATAGACTTCAAATTGCCAACATCTATTCTATAAATGAAGAAGACATTTGTGATGCCAGATTTTTGTCTTGGTAATTACCAACCCTATCGTTTGAGAAGTAGTGCTTCGAAAAGAAGTTTATAACTGAAACGAGCTTGGTAGCAGAACCCGTACTGTCGTCATCAAAAAATATTGCACAATCACTCGAACCAACAACGTTGGCCTTCATCTTCGTGGTAAGCTGTTTATCTATCGAGTTGACAAGTTGAAAATATTATTATCGATATGACCAAGCTTGTTATTAACTCTGACTACAGGATAGTCGGCGGGCAGGTACTTTTGTCGCTGGGCTCGATCAATTTGAACTCCATAGATAGCTCGTGTAATATCCTTTTTATATTTGCATTACATTGAGATTGTTATCAACAAATAAATCCCTGATCGAGCTCTTAGACAAATTGTTCCCGGTTGTAGTCACCCAATTGCTGATACTTATGCTACCGAGGTAGCTAATTTCGGAGATATATTGGCTGAGCTGAGATTCAAAGATAGCGGAGAGCTTGCCAAGCCCGTATGCACATAGGACCTTGTCATCACATTTTTATCCGTGAGCTATACATGCGATAGCTAGAAAATCACATGTGCTTACACATGCTCGATGTCGCAACGCACATGTTGCTCGAGTTATTGATCACAATTCGATGCACAAGTATTACTAATCGTACTTGACCAATTTGATGTCATGACACCCACTATTAAAGTCAAGTTGTGAGATTTGATCAATCTGCTGTTTGTACTAATCGTAGCCGGACCGTTGTTACTCACCGGTAGTTCTAAGTTTATTTTTTGGGATCTCCATAATTGTCAAGGGGCACACACTTGTCGACATAACTGTTGGATCTTGAGCGATATAAGCGATAGACCTGAACATATTCGAAAGCCATGCTGTCGGAAAGTCATTTACAAAGCAGTGGGTCTCTCTGCTACCGACATCACTTCCGAAACAGTAGTGAGATACAGAGTTTTCTAATCAAACCCACAGATTTATGAAGTGGCTTAACTTTCGTCTTTACTTGCTAGGCCTGGAGTTGGCAAATAGCTCAAGTTGCGTCCTGAGCCCATAGCTAGGACCTTGGGCTCCACCATAAACCTGTCATTCAAGAATGTGAGCCGAACGTAACAAATTGCACGAGTTATACTACCACGTGCTTCATGGCAGGATTGTAACGTCGCATCGACGGACCAATATTGACCTTCTTGGCCGATTTGAATCTAACATAAAAGCCAATCGGACTTCTTCAGTTTGCTTCTACATGTGTAATCTAGGCGATTTGACGCCAACGCCCTCTAGCCACCTTATGAAAGAATTCAATAGTACACCTTTAATTACATGAAAATGAAAAGTTGAGTGACTGTGAATGAAAACGAGACAGATCATATCAAGAGGTATTTGAGATATGGTCTACCTCGTTTCCATTCACAATCACTCAGCTTGTCTATACTTAAATCTGATCAATGGACATTCCTCAAGTTGAGTGCGTTCATACAGAAGATGCATCAATTTGATAACCACGAGTGCGTGGATTTGCCTCGTTTAAGATTTTGGCATCTTGATTTTTGTCAGCATCTCCCTAATCGACCTTCTTGCATCTGTCATCTATACTTTTCCAAAGTTCACCAGAGTTTTCAGCGTTTTTTTGTAACGCAGCAAGTTCGTTTCTTGGTAGCTAGCTAGCTATCCATGGCTGTTTATATAAAAAAGTCGTAGTCCTCGGCGCTGCACGTGATACTTGCTGTTTTTTTGCTTTGATCACCTTCTTCATGTCATAGACCAAGGCACTCGCACCACCTCAATTGAACGAATAATTAGTTGGTAAATTTTGGAACGCTGGCGAAATAATGAAGTTTTCGTGAGGAAATGCTTCACATTGTATGTATAGTATAGACCAATATTGGCGATGTCATATAATTACTTCTTTAAATTTAGACATTAGGGATGTATGCATTTAATAGTTATCCAATCACATGTAGCGAAACTGTTACCACAACTCTTTTTTGAAATACAACAAACTTCATACAGTGCTGTTCTTGGTACGATGTGAAACCTTGGTGAGCACATACTACCTAGCTTCATACAATATTATTCTAGAATTTGAGCGGTATTAAGCACTTGTCACCTTGGAGAGCGCCTTAGGAACAGCTTCTGAGCTGATTTTTTTGTGCTCTATCCATGACACATAGCTATACATCAAAGTTTGCTGTTGTACAAGGATCGATGCTAGCCTCGTTGCACCTGATAACAACCCGGTTTTTGAATCTAGATTAATTTTTGTGCGAATGGAATAGAAAATGGTCACTTATCTGACGCCGTAGTACAATTAACAAGATCCTGTCCCAAAGAATTATCGTTGCGAACAACCGCACCCGTAGAGACCCCCATATCTACGGCAGCTGTTATCAAACACGGAAAGGGTCAGCCGACATACCAGTTGCTCTTAACCCTTGGACTTCCTCCCATATTGTTCTATTCCATTGGCTGGATGATATAACCTTTAACTACACACGAATAGCTTTGTAGGAGATGCAAAGACTTACGCTATCTGTCGAACTTCTCGCGATTGAAACGCCTCATTTATCAAGCACCCTTACAACCTGTTCTTCAAGGTACTCAATATACAGTAAAGTGGTCTCAATTATAGAGTTCTGTAAATATTGGTGGAATTTTACCGGCATTCGACTTCCAGCCTCTCCTCCGGTAGTAATCGCACAGATTGATTCTCACTAGCGTATTTGAGTAGATGACAGAAGCATCCAGGCGAGGGGAAACGTTTCCGGGATGTTGTATGATATATCAAATACACCCCAATGGAGGGATTAAATGTGGAAATAATTCTCGATCCACAAGAAGTGCGAAGACTGAAGATTTTTTTTAGTGCTGGATGTGATAGATTTCAGCCACGCTGATTTTAAAGAGAGAGCCTTGTCGACTGCTGAGCAGCACCTTTGTACCCCTTAAAATATAAAATTCTTACACTCTGTGTGGCCTTTTTTTTGAGTGACGGCAGATACATTTCGGGAATATTTGAAGTATGTGATTTGTGGTCTTTTTACAACAAGTCGATGACTACCGTACACCTCGAAGGTCGAGGACAATATGATCCAGCCTTGATGATGCTATGCTATCGAAGGCAGAGTCGTCTTGAAGTTGACTGTCAGGATCAACTTAACAGACTGGTAAGGTCCATGAACAGCTTCAAGAGAATCATATATTCGCCACACCAATGTTAATAGCATTATAAATATTTGTGATTGCATTAAGAATGTCAATTTTTACATCCGTTCGTCTAGCAATGGAGATATGTGGATATGGTTTCCTGAAATGTAATATTAGAATGGACTCTGTCAAGTCGTAGACCTCGATACGAGATATGTCCCTGTATATATTCGACCAGGATCAAACGCCATGGGCAATAGATCACCTGATAGTCGAAAGCATTACTTTTTTCTTGCGAAGCTTTGATCCATCTGTTTTGTTACAAGTGGAAGGCAATTGGTATGAGCACGATGCTATGACAGTTTGCTGAGAGCCTCAAGCAACGATCGGAAAGTGACGAAAGCGGGGAGCCGTTGTCTTAGCGATCAATGTCGCAGTTTCCCGAGCCGCTTCCTGTCGGTGAAGGAGAAAGAGACTAAATGCCAGGATTGAGGGCACATGATTTCGACAAATCTTCAGGTCTAAATTGTTTCTTGTTAAGATTTACCACAGCGCGGTAAAATAGGATCTGCCACAGTGATGCCGTCACATCGGGCGTCCGATTCTAAATTTTTGGAACCAACTACATCAATGACCCTTACCAGGGTATTAATAAAGACATATTTAGCGTCTTTTCTTCGTATCTGGTTCAAAGTGGTACTACATCTCTCCGATCGGATCTAGAAAGACAAATAACAGGTAGAAAATCTGGCATGCTTTCAGTAAGCTTAGTGTTATCATAGTTTTGGTGGAGATGGCAATTCTTTAAGAAGGATGGATACCAGTGCATTTACGTTTGCTCAATGTTGCACCCACTCACCGCTGTGATTTATTTGAACGAAATGCTTTGGGTTTGGTTAATGATACCCTTAAGACATCGCAAAACTTCAACTGTCTATTGAGATATGGTGTGCAGCGGGACTGCCGTAGCTCTTTGCTTAGAGGAAGCTTACTAAGCTTACGTTCTTTACTAGAACCGGTACAAGTGTAGCGGATCGCAATCCGCTACCTCCAAGAGTACCCAAGACCTTAACTAAGGCAAATGCACTCTTCCGTTCAAAATTGAAACTATATTTATCTGAGGCGGAGCCATCTATGTCTGAAACCTTGAATATTATCTAGCAAAACCTACTTAATATGCATTACGGCTGGCAGTGTATTGGCTTCTTGTAACAGTGTAGCCACACCATTGTGCGAGTACACCGACTTGTGTAATCCACACGTTTGTGCGGTCACACCATTTTGTGTGACCCACCCTTTCATACCAGGGTACGTGTACAAGGTGCGTCATAAATCAGTTGTCATTGCACGCCTAAACGGACTGCCTATGAGAAGTGTGCCGGTTGGAAAACGCAGCACCGCAAGACACTTGAACACTAATTATCTTATCGAGATACTGTAATAAGCTCTGATGTATGCTGATGCTAAAGCAACCTCAGATATAAAAAAATAAGTAACCTGCTCTGAGTGCAAAAGAGACGCTGCTTTTACAATAAAATTTCGCCATTTTCTAGCTGTAGTAGGAGTCGATAAAGTTAACTGGAATGCTGATGATTAAGTGCAGCGCACACTTCGCTTGCCGTCAAATTAATTAGTCGCATGGTCAAATGTGGTTCATTGCCATCAAGGGACTAAAAGTAGTAATAAATACACCCCACGTTGATACGATTAAGGGCTGCTATTGTTTATGCAAGATTTATATCTGGAAATTTAAAAATTAAAATATGTAATTCCATTGTTTTTTAAATGTTCCTTCCAAAAACATGATTCGGAATCTCAATGCTTTTAGCTACAGAAAAAAACGATACTATTATTTTATCCAATCAAACCAACCATCTTGGTCATTTTTGATAAAAAAGGAATGCGAGTAACGCTCGAAGTTAAATATTTCGTTAATGTTATGATCACTGTCTTCTCAAAGTGCATTGGGATCTCGTGAAGGATTGCGGTGATAGTCGCGCTTGTATGGCTATCCTCCATGTATGCGTTAGGCAAAATAAGCAACTTGACCGCAAGCGGTAATCCTAAGTTGGCGGTGCAAAGACCCACGACCTCTATCGCCGGAATTTTTTTCCATGCTAAGAGTGTCTCATTTATTTAGGATCAGCCCTTAGTATACATTCTCTGCAGCGGGGCTGCCGTAGCAAAACACTTGAGGAAGCGTACTTTAAGTCACCGACCTTTCGTTCTTTACAAGAGCAAAGTATGAGTTAGCGGATCGCAATCCGCTTACTCCAAGAGTGATTATTGCCTTCCCAAGGCTAATCGACTCTTCGGTTAAAAAAATAAACTGATTTTTATTTATTAATTTATCCAAATTTTGAAACTTTAGATTTTCCTAGATATACTAAATATATATAGTAAAATCTGAATACATGCATGCATAACTACCGGCTACCTAGCCCGTACCGTACCGTATTCTTGTTTGGGTATGGTCATACCATGCACATCGCGTATGACCATAGGGTTCGTGTAACCCCGATACACCCTCCCCCATTAAGATTGAGAACATTTACAGTTCCAATCGATTATTGTCTCAACGAGGCTCACGTGTCCGTTAGACACTGCGATTCAATTTGTTGCAGTTTAACAACATCCTTGCTCAATGAGTCCTGTGTCTACGACACGAAAATCACCGAGTCTCGCTGGTTCTGACAGCGAGCACGAGCAGAGCCCAACTTGCACACAGTGCGATGTTATACAGTGCGTCCGCAGCACCGGAGGATATATATCCTAGGCTCGATAAGCACAAACCTCGCGCTCCGCGCGCGCTTTCAGTGCCGAGTGGCCTCGTTGAAGATGTGGTCGTCTATGAGTCTGACACCTCTTTACCGCATAGGAAGGCGAGTTGCACCAGCAGCGTGATACGAGCCCTGCTCGCGCCTTGCGGACCCCTTGTCCGTTCTCTGACTTCTCGTCAACCGAGGAATGTGGTGTAATCACCAATGACCTCGACGGGAAACAGGGGCGGCAGCATGAAGCTGCACGTAAGGCGGCTCTGATGCGCGGCCATCCACGGTCGGTCATTGAATTTCGTGTGAAGTATGGCTTCCGCCCTGCAAATCCCGCTTTGGAAGCCAAAGACGCGGTAAATCGATCGTTGCGCGTGCACACCATCGGGCCCCCAGCCAAAACGGATGGTGAACTTGCCTCACGGAAAGCACTTCGAGCTAGTTTCTTGGTCCCACATAAAATTCCGTTAGATGTTTATCGCACTCGTCTAAGTGCTCGACGAGGTGGCTCTCGTGTACCCACAATGCAAACAATACCTGAAGTACTCGCCCCTGGCGAAAGCGCTACAGATGACGAAGCGCTCTTTGAGCGATGGGTGCAATGGTACCTTGAGCTTTCCTCACTGTACAGGTAAAAGTTGAGCCACAAGGAAGTGAA
>NW_020190023.1:1966775-1967536 GCF_900000015.1 Plasmopara halstedii | reverse complement strand
TTGACTGAAACAGGTTGAGTTCCTGGTTTGAGCTGAATTTCATGCTCGATGCCCTCTCCTACCGGAGGTGTCTCATTCGGAAGTTCTGTGCAAAAAACTGTATTAGAATACTTACGTAATGTTTCATAAGCTTGATTATCCTTGACAGCTTCCCATCCTTGACTCTTAAAGCGTTCAGCCTTCTCGGAGTCATGGGGTTAATGACAAAAATTGCTTCAATGTCTTTGTCATGGCGCAACATTCTCAGAAATTGCTGGGACGAAAGTAGTCTTGTCGTTCCATGTTGCCCCTTATGGCTATGCTGTCGATAGTAGTTAAAGATTTCTCGACTTGGTTCTGCTCGAGCCTTACGCTGTCCAGCAACAGATCTAGCCGGACGTTGCTTTAGAAGCCGAATCTGAACATCACCTTTTGCAGTCAACTCGACACGAGGAGTAACTAACCCTGTAGTCCAGTCAATATCCGGATTTTGCTCACGAAGCCACATCATGCCTAAGACAACATCCTTATTCGCCGGGATGGGCATCACCTGAAAGGTTCCCGATGTTAATGGGAAACCTGGTACTTGTAGCTTCATCTCTACGGCTCGGTGTGGACGAAGTACGAACTGGTTATAACTAAGGTCGACTTGCATCATCTCACCTTCAGCGATTTCAAGGTTAAGTTTCTTCACCAATTCTTCGGACACGCCGTTTAGACTGCATCCATCGTCGATGAAAATAGTGACAGATCTCTCTTGACCTGCTTCTTTGAATGCTTTT
>NW_020190023.1:1953699-1966765 GCF_900000015.1 Plasmopara halstedii | reverse complement strand
TTACAGCTTCATTGTGATTGTACCTTTTTCCAACCATCAGAGCAGCAGCGAGAGCACCGAACCCACTAGAAATATGAATAACAGTGCCACCAGCAAAATCAATGGACCCCATTTTTCCCTCCCAACCCATGTTTGTGATTGCCCAGGAATCATCAAGTTTCAAGGACCACATCCAGTGGGCCAACGGGTCATATACCAAAGACGTCCACAAAAAGATAAAGAGCAGAAAGGTCCCATACTTCATGCGACCAACAATGCCGCCGCTTAGTAAGGCTGGCGAAATCATAGCAAACTGGGTCTGGAAGAGGGCAAACAAGATATGCGGAATCTCAGTGCCGTACGTGCCGCTTGGGGTTTTACCCACATTGTTGTAAGCAGTCCAGTCAAACAAGCCATTGGATCCAAAAGACACAGAGTAGCCAAAGGCCCAAAATTGAATTGACACTAAGGCCATGCTAACAAATGACATCATGATAGTGTTCGAAGCCATTTTCTCACCAGCAAGACCGGCGTAAAAGAAGGCGACTCCCGGTGTCATGATCATGACCATGGCACTGGCCATCAACATCCACGCCGTATTTCCTGAATTCACTACTTGGTCGTAGTCGGTCTCAGCCTTTTCGCCTCTATCTTTGTAGTTGATGCAGTCGCCCGTGGACTTGTCGGTGTATTGCGAAGGCAAACATGTAGCATTTGAGCCAAAGTCACTCTGAGATTTAACAATGGAGGCGAGACTTGCTACCAACGCTGCAGCCACTAGTATCCGTTTATGCCAATACATTGCCGTGAAGTTGCGTGGAGTAAAGCAAATTTTAAACTGAGCTAACCCTTCGGGTCGTGTATGTTCTCCATGTACGATGTCCACATAGTCTCTTTTAGACGCTATACCACGTTTGTAATGAAGTGCTTGAATTAACAGGAGAGATTAATGGATCAGCTCCATAAATTATGCCGACATGGGTTGCCAGCACACGGGACAAGATAAAAGCGATTTGTGCTTTATTGGTAAAAGTGCATCTATTCACGATGAGATTCTCGATATTTATAGCAGCTAGTCTGGCTTTTACCGATACTCGAAGATTAGAAGATGGGAGACATCAAAAACTGCCGTAATGTCTGCTATATCTGCCGTGCTTTTACGGCTCATATGGGGAGTGCATTTTCTTCTCAGCATGAATATTTTATTTAAAAAATTTGATACTGGAAATACGTGACATTGTAAGTTCTGTCAAATCGGTCGGAGGTGCTTTCGACTTCCTGCTCTGTTGTTTGCTGCTTTGAGAATATAATGCTTCGCAGGTTATATAGAGATCTCTACGATCGTTACAGCTATTCATAGTAACTTAATGCTGTAAGAAACAGCATCTTCAGCAAGTCTTCAAGGAGTGGAGAGAGTGTGCTGAAGTGGCACTTACTCTTCAAATTTTGAAGTAAGAAGATGTTGCAGCTATTACACGAATCTCTACTATAACGCAGAAATCACCAGGTGTTGTCAGACATGGATGACATGTGGCTTTGTTGAGATGATGCCGCTCAATACTGTTGAAGAACGATTTCGCAGCTATATGCGTCTATTTACAGAAGTTCTACCTTTATTCGTACAAAAAACGAGCTCAGATTACTCTCAGCTATTTTCTCGCTCGAAGTTACTGCTTCAATTTTTGCCCATGAAGTCACATTTTTTGGTTTGAGTTAGTGAGTTTTGTAGAGTAATTGCTTTTTAATTTCTGCAGATGCAAAAGTTATTATACTCGGGTTCCTGTTAAGTAAAGTGAGACCACTAATCGGTCAACGGGTCAGTGCTTAATTTCTGCACCACAAGAGAAGCTCATTAGTTTCTTACATCAAAAACAACTAAATGTTTATTTTCGGTATTCAACAACAATACGCATAGTATCTGATAATTTTTGGTCTCCTCCTTGTATTTATCCGGTTTCATCGCAATAAACTCGGCCGATACCATGGCTACAACAGTGGTGCTTTGAGATTACATGAATGCGCATATATTATTGTTGTGCAGCGTCAGTAGGCGTCCAGCTAGTACGCCTGCCTTAGTCCGACGATTTATTGGCATCAGCAGTCCCTCCTGGCAACAACGCTTCAGTGATTCTCGACCAATTTTAACCGGAAAACCGTTCGAAATTCATTCGGATTAGCCATGGTGTGGTATCTCTCCTTTCATGAATGATGGCTCAAATTCCTCAACGAACAAAGTTTAATTATACGGTGTCTAAGGCTCACTGTAGTGTGCCTTGTCAGTGCCTACCCCACAGTTCTTTCTGTGGTTTACAGACCGGGTCGTACATCTTCAAGGCAGAGTACTGATATCGATGTGGCAACTTAGAGCTTCAAATTCGAAAGTTGTACTAGCATGGCAGAACATTTAGATTCTTAAGACGTTGGTTGTGGGACTCCAGACAATTGGAGAGCCGGATGACGAGTCGCGTCAACTGAAGATACTTCTTAGCAGTCTGACGTCAGAATTTGATTCGACTTCGTCGATTGTGGTTGATGCAAAGGACATCATATCGATCGAAAACAAGAAGACGCTGCTCAAGGAGTCAGAGGGGCTACACAAGAAGTAGACTAAAATGAAATTGTTATGCACAAGTGGGAATGCTTAAATACCCAATGCTGGATGAGACAACGTGGTGCTCCACGCAAAAGCGGCAGATTTGAGGGCAGACATTTCAATTGTGACCAGGTTGGTCACATGAAGCTGAACTACCTGAGCAGAAATCGAGTCAACACTGATGACGCAGAATTTGCAGTGGGTGAAAGACGATCAGCAGGGTGGCTTATCGAGAGTGGTGCACGTCCCAAGTAACCCCGCTCAGAAAGGACTTGTTCGTATACAAGGACATCGAGACAAGTATCGAAGTAACAATTGCAGATAATTAAAAGCTGCGCGTCAAGAGAACCGGCACCGAAATTTATAACTGATTTAAGTTGAAAATGGATCCTGATTGATGTCTCATACATCCTCGGACATGATCGAAGATTGTTGATTGGCAAGCTTGCAGAATGCGGCATGCGTGTGGAGTTACCGCGTTTGACATATGCCGTCTGAATCGTAGAAAAAGAAATTACACCGAGTACAAGATTTCGTAAGGCGAACATGTTGGATTGTAAGCTGGAAGAAAAATGTAATGTCGAGAGTACCAGGGCTGGCATTTTGCGGGAGCTGTATCATGCTCGCATGAAACATTTGACCGAGGATACTTTACTCAAGACACAGCGCTTGGTCAAAGCCATCCCGATGATCAAGCAAACGTTTTGTTCTAGCTGTTTGAAAAAGTAAATCTTGAGTATCTAGCAAGATATTGAAGACGATTTACTCGACGGTGTACTCACAATCAAGATTAATACGGACGTTCAGCTGGGAGTCGACAGTGCTCGCGGATACGCATGTCAACTGCATTGGGGTTGCCGTAGCTGGAAGCTTGGTTAAGGTTGGTGACCTTCACTCCATACTTAGTACGAGTATAGCGGATCGAAACCACTTACTCCAAGAGTGATCACAACCTTAACCCAACGCTTAATAACTCTTCCGTTTAACACGTAAACTGTATCATTTCGGTTTTATTTGCGGCAAAGCCGCCTATATCTAAAAGTATAGGTTTTGTCATCTGTACAGTAACACCTAATTAAATATATAAATACTGGCAGTCCAGCAATGTCTTGACTCCTTGTTAAAGTGTAGCCACACCTTTGTGTGATCACACCATCTTGTGTGACCCACACCCTTCATACCATGGCACGTGAAACCCCGTTACACGCTCCCCACCAAGATTGTGAACACCTAGATTTTACATTTAACAATCGCCACGAGCAAGGTTCGCGTGTCTAAGACTCCACAACATCACCAGAACCTTCTTCACGAACTCTCTGCTCAATGAGCCCTGTGTTGAGGACACGAAAAAACCAGCCTCGTTAGTTCCAAGAACGCCGGCGGCCAAAACCTTTCTTCGTCTCCTGCATGCAGTGCAACTTCAAACAGCACGTCCGTGGCTTTAAGGGAAGCGCAGCCTAAGCTTTGAGAACATAGTACCGCAAAGCGCATGGGTCACACGACCAACAACGCAGACGCGATGTCTTTTCCGACCGCGCACCACGCCTGCCACGTGCATTTGATTACCTCGTCAAGGATTTGGAGGAAGTCGACAACGAGTCGGATACTCCTTTCTCAGGATGGTAAGAAGAGGGAGAGGTGCCCCAGCGGCGCGACGTGAGCTCTGCGCAAAACTTGCGAACGCCGTGTCCGATTCCCGACAACTCGACTTCTGGCAAAAGTGGTGTCATTACCAATGACCTCGACGAGGGACATAAGCAACAGCTGGATACTGTCTGCAGGGCGGCTCCTATACGTGCGCATCCACAGTCGGTCGTTGACCCTCGTGTGGAGCTCGGCTTCCACTCGGCAAATACCGCTACAGAAGCGAAGAAAGTGATCACGCGATCATTGAGCGTCCACGTGATCGCATCCTCAGCCACTCCACAAACTGAGCTTGACGAACGAAAAGCTCCCCGAGTTCGCTTCGTGAGGTCTCCCGAAATCCCAGTGGATACGTTCCGCACATGAGTTTGTGTTCAAAGAGGAGGCGCTCCTGTACCCGCGATGCGGACGACTCCTGTGGTACTCGCCCCTAGCGAAATTGCTGCAGATGACGAAGAGATCTTTGAGCGAAGGATGCAGCAGCACCAGAAACTTTCCACGCTGTACTGCTTTCAGTTGATCCACAAGGAGGTGGACGCGCGCGTGGAACGCCGTCTTAGGTTTGATTTTGTTAAACTCAAGCCGCGTCGGCGACTTTCTTTGAATTGTTGCTCTGCAACGTATCGGTAGATCCATCACCCTCCCGAGAGCTCTGTGGTCTGTCACACGAGTGAGACTGTGACCGCAGCAGCTCAGGCCATAGCTTGAGCTCAGCTCATGACCCTTTGGCTTCTCTAGCTATTGCCGGGAGCGGGGAGTACGACGACGTAGAGCGTCATGGTCACTCTGATGATGAGCTTCAACGACGTCTGGGTAGTATTGCCGAAGTGGCACTTCAACTCCCACGAGTTCTCGAAGTCGGTATCACCACCACTTTACAAGATATTGAATTTGACCCTGGCGACGACGTCGACACACAAAAAATTCCACGTGATAATGAAAACCACCCTTCATGTCGAGAAGAGTCGGCAGCAGACAATGACGACTGATTTGATCGCCGTCCGGTGAATCGCGATGATCTTCGAGCTCTTGAGGACGAGGTCTGTCGCAATTGGAACTCCGCTGAGCATCATGCTGGGTTCGCATACCACTGCGTGAAACCTAGAGACTTTGGAGCACGTTACGCACCGGCTGCCACACGTAGAAAACAGATTCTAGCCGCCGAGCAAATGAATGCGTCGCTTCGTGCGACTGTAGAACGCCTAGGGCCGTTGGAAATGGAGATCGCTGCATTTCGCGCTCAAAACCAATTGCTGATTCAGCTTCTGGGCAGTTACGCGCCTGTGGACGCCACATCGGCGCCAACGCTTCCGTGTTCACCCGCGCCGCATCCCGGTACGGTTAAAGCAAGCCCAAATAAATCACCGGGTGGTGCATATCCGCTTCGGAAGTTCTAGCGCTTCGCCTGTCCACAACCTTGAAAGGACCGATAAACCGTAGACGGAGGTTCGTCTTGTAAACGGCAGAAACAACATGGGTAGGATGGTTTTGGTATTCAGTAGAACCAGGTCTTCGACACCAAAGTGATTAAAATTTCGTCTACATCTTTCGTCTGCATATTCTTTCTGCATGTCTTGGCTTTCAGCCATCGCGTCGCGAACGTGCCGTAGAACACTCAGTCAGGTAGACAAGAAGTCATCAACTTCTTTACTAACAGTGAGGGCCATACATCAGCTAGCCGCTCGGCTATTCCCCGCCCATGAAGCCCTGAACGATGGGATGGCGGCGATAGCTGGACGCAGAGAAAATTGAACCTGTTCATGTAGAACGGCAGACAAATGACGGCATTGTTTTTAGCAAACGCTACGAGTGTCAGCATTGCATTCCAGCGCCTCGAAGCCTCAGCGCAGACGCTGCGAAGGACGTCTTCAGCGACGCGATTCACGCACTCAGTTTGGCCATCGGTCTGCGGTTGGTCCGCTGTTGATATATTCAGCTTGGTGCCCATCACCTTGAAGATCATCGAACAAAACTTCCCAGTGAACGTGGGACTCTGTCAGAGAAAACTTGACTCCGGGATTCCATGTTATCGAATAACACGATCCACAAACAGCGTTGCTGTACCGACACCGTCGATGGTGTCAGGCACCGCCGTAAGATGAGCAATCTTGCTCAAACGGTCGACGAAGGCCACGATACCCGTATTGCCCGCCGAGTACTTCGGCAGGCCAAATACGAAGTCCAAATTCATGATCTGCCAACACCCGGAAGATAGAGGCAAACTGGCCAGCGGTGCCGCCGCATTTAAAGAGGGTTTCACTCTTTGATACGTCACACGGGGGCCGCACATAGCTATTTGTCCAGTTGTACAGCTTGGGCCCAAATCACAGAGCTGTAGGTCTTCTCACGACCGAGATGGCCACTAAATGGGGTGTTGTGGGCCTTACAGCAAATACGGTATTTCGAATTCTCATCGTGAGGAACCACAATTCGTGACGTATCCATAGAGTCCGTGCTATAATACAGCAGTCCAGTATGCAATGAAGATCGGTGCAACCGTGCACCCAGTCGCGACGATAACTTCATATCCGAGTCTCCAAACTCCTTGCTCCCGAGAGCCCTTAGCGGCGCTACGCACATACCATCACCCGCGTACGCGGAGCAGATCAAATCAATCACGGACGACGTCACCGTTGTGACATGAGCAAGCTCAGAATTTGGTCTGCGTGACAACGCATCAGCCAAAGCATTCTGCTTTCCTGGCTAATACTTTACCGCAAAGTTATATTCTACGAAGAAATGAGAGCCACCTAGTCATTCTCTGCGAGAGGTAAGGCGACCGAGTCGCAGTGCGTATCGACGCATGATCTGTGTAGATTACAAACGGCTTTAAGCCAAACAGGAGCACCCTGAACTTTACGAGTGCAAGCTTCATCGCAAGTAATTCGTTGTCGTGGACTCGATATCTCTTCTCCGCAGCATTAAGCTGGCGAGATTCGAATGCAATCACCCGATCTCGCCCCTCGGCGTCTGCTTGCTGCTGTGCACAGCGGATGGCAAAGTCCGAAGCGTCACAGACGACACTAGAAGGACGAGCGGGCTAGAACAGTTCCAGTTTTGATGCATGAAAGAGGCTGTCTTTGACTCTGTCAAAAGCCTTCCGATGCTCGGTGTCTCAACACCATTCCGTATTAATTTCAAGGAGATTCGACAATGGCCGTGCAAAGGCCACGCTTCCCGATGAAGTATCCAAAAAGAGTATTTTTTTCGGCGCCGAAATTACACTTGTCTGCATAAACATACAATTTATTCGTGTGCATCCACTCGAGCACCGTCATTACATGGACGATGTGGTTCTCTTCATTCGTCCTACCGTGCTCCACACGACTGCGGACGAAGGTGTTTTGAAAGTATGTTTGTGTATACGCCCGGTGGGGCCTGAACAACTGCTCTACAAGATGATTATTTTTTGCTGGTGTATTTGACAGCCCTTGGGGCATCACCAGCCACTCCCAGAGCATCCACTCAGAGTACTCACCGTTGCCAGCGGAATATCACTAGTTCACATGAGCAATTAATGATACCCATCGACCAAGTCGTGTACTGTACTTTATACATTCAACCATGTTGTTCCGAAAACATTCTTTCTAGGAATCGGCGTCTGCGCCGGAAGGTGGCAGCGTTGAGCTTATTGTAAGCGTGAACGATATGCCACTTGCCGTTCGACTTCCGGACACAAAACCTGGGTGTCGAATGGGAAGACTTACTCTCGCGCCATTCCTGCGCCGTGCTTCGCACAAAAAAAAACATCAATGACGTCACACTACTCCATGGGTAGAGGCCATTGGCGTGTTACGCAGTAGTTGGTTCCCGGAGCCAGGTCGATCTCATGACGCACACCTCGGTCCGGAGGTGGGGCCGACTGCGAGTCTTTGGAGACGACGTCTTGAAATTCCTTTACCAAAGAATAGTACGGTTCTAAGGGATTCTTCTGAACCGACGATCCACTTGGTGCGTTTTGCACCCTCTTGGTGTCCTCCTGGACAGCTTCATCCAGACGCGACGACGAATTGATCATCTTCCTCGTCAACGGTATGACAGGGGAAGGATGACGGCGACCTTACCCTGGGGGCTACTCCTGTTGTGGATGCTCTTCTTGGGCTAAACGATATGTCCTTCGAATAGTCAGCGGGGCCTTGAAGGCAGGCGCGTTAGCCGAAGTGTAAACTATACGACCGGTTGTATGGCAGTGCGTTTTCGTCTACGGTAGACATCCTAAATCAGGGTCGACGCCCGTCGTGCAGCTAGCATCCGGCGTCGCTGTCGCCACTTTACAGAGATGTAAGTCTCGGCGAGTTCAGTAGCTACACACAGATAGCATCGGAGCCCTGATCTTATGAACAGCATCCAGCAAAGAGCTGCTAGCTTTGCAGCCTTCACCCAGAGGAATACGTGCCACTCCACGTGCATCAGTGAAGCCTTGCAGTCGATGCCTCGAACCTCGTTCAACCATGCCACTCGTGGCGTGCAGCGACTGCTTCGAAACGTGAGCAGTGCTCAGTGACATCCGTGCATCACTGGGCCTCGCCCTCGATACCTTAGCCCTTGAACGACCATTCTACGCATGGCATGCAGCGACTGCTTTGATACTAGAGCAGCGCTCAGTGGGTTAGGTGCCACTCCACATTCAGCCCGCGATCCATGCTCAGAACTCCTGCCCAAAACACCTTCGGTGTTCACCAAGCACGTTGACCGTCCCTGTCCAGTGCCCGCGCCACTTGTGTTTTTGCCATCTAGCAGAGATAGGTTCATGACTTACCAAAGCTCCACCAGGAGACGTGCGCGTAGCGCCGATGGGATTCGACCTCCAGCCGATCCATGGCTAGTGGTTCCAGTCATGCCATACTAAGGATAAGGTCATACCTTGGATACAAGTCTAATCCATAGCAGCGTCTTACGATACGAAATAAAGAAACTTGACACCGAGACTAACAGGGACCTCGGTACCGTGACAGATGTCACAGTCGCTAAGCGAACAGTGACGATGTCACTCGACCGCGCTTTCAGCGCCTCAGCATACAGCCAGCTTCATTCCATCGTGGAGTGACGATCATAATTGCTCGACGCCCCGGAGTCGATCAGGATGTTCCATAGCTTCTCAAAGCCCCTCACGAACGCTATCAAAACCAGCAAGTCCGGCTTGCATACGCGTTCCGTGTTCAAGAGCACATAGCTCTTCGGGGCTGATCCCTGCTGACCACTACCTCTTTGAAGCTTAACAGAGCTCAGTCTTCCCCAGTAGTCCGCCCGCGCCTACTGGGTGTTGTCGCATCTCGGCGACAAACCAGAAGACTGGTAAGAAGCGGGACGTCGGTTCGACGAACTTTGATGCGCCTTGCGCAGAAGACAACTAATTTGAAGGTGATGGGTGTATTCACAGAAAAACACCGTCGGGTGTTCGAGCGCTGCTCGGCTGCACAGAGCCTTGCCTCCACGTCCACAGCGTAGCTGAGATTCAATGGCTCAGGCACGATCGACGAGCTGCTAGAGTGTGCATTCCAACCAAGTAGTACCGAGTAATAGTTGAATTCGGCATTCAATGTCACATTCACCGCTTCTAAAAGAAGACTGGTGCACACGGAAAACCTCCATTTTGGTCATACCAGTGCGGAGGATCTCCATAAAGACGGTCACTGTGACCACCTTCGGGAAGAGAATAAACTGCCATACCGGCAATGAGAGTACGCAACTCTTTACAACATCCACCAATTCCTTCTTGCCCTGTCGGTCAGCAAGAAAACGGATTCGCGCGCGATAGGCCTGGTTAGGCGGCGAGAACACTCGTGAAAGCTGCAGATTCAGCTCTGTCTAGAAGGAAAACGCCGCTTCGACCGAAGGGCCGCACGTTAGTGCCCATTTTTTTCGCGGTCGACCCTTCGGAATCGGAGATAGCTAGTGTCACGCGCTGTTGCTCCGCCTATAGCATGGCGGACGACATGGCCATCTCGACCTCTCTCCCCCGAAGCAATAGTTTTCATTCATTCTTACCCTCAAAGGTCTTGACACTCACCATGAGCGGCTTGATTCGGGGGGAGTCACCCTTCGCTGACATTGGCGTCATGAACGCAATCGACGCCGACATCTTTTGCTGTCGGTGCTCTAGCAAAGCATTTTCATAGCTCGAAAAGGTCTCTAGGCGCGCGCCGATCACTTCAGGTCCTAAAGAGGCGAGGTGTTTCTCGCCCTCAGCGCCAACCAGAGACATCAGCTTTTAAGTCCGTTCTGCATGCCCCGGGGCAGATAAGAGAACTGCTTCATTCTCACAGAGGGTCAGTCGTAACGAATCAGGTGTAGATTGACTACAAGTGCTACCAAGTACAGCCAGGCTGCCATAGCTCTTCCGTCTAGAAGAAGCTTGGTTGAGGTCGGTGAACTTCGTTCTATACTTAAAACCAGTACAAGTGTTGCGGATCGCAATCCACTTACTTCAAGAGTAATTACAACCTTCCATTTAACACGTAAATTGTATTTCTCGGTTTTATTTGCTGCAATGCTACCTATATCTAAATCTATAGGTTTTCCTATCTATATATCAAAACCTATTTAAGATTACAACAAAGTTCTCTATTTGTTACTATTTAAGCTGTGAAGTGTGATATAATCCTTGCGGAAAACGAATTTATGAGCTAGGAAACTGTCGTACACGCTAACAAAGTTGTGCTAAATGTTTTGACACCCCAATAACAATTGAGATCGTTGGATGTAGGTAAATTACCGCTCAAGTACAAACCAGGCGCTCGCGTAACAACATGCTCTAAAACGACAAATGCAGACTGTGTAAAATCGACGCCAGAATCCAATTGGTGCGACTTCTTTGACTATACATTTTAGTTGTCTGCTCAGTCTCAAGTCTTCAGACAATGCAAAGAGAATCTAGTACAGTACATCACATGTGGAAGACGTTACGTTACCGCGCTCAATCGGAAAAGCAGCTGCGCGATCTGGTGAAGGCGCCCAGCAAAAATTTTGATAGACCACTATGAGCGACTATCTGCGGTAAATGAGACATTGATATATGAGAATCAACTACTTTTTCTGCCGAGAAGTTCATGGTCACATGATAAAGCACTTGATTTTTTTATACCACAGAGATGCTTCATTGTGAATAGAAGGTAGAGAGAAGCAAGAAAACTTTCAAGGCAGTTGCAATTGCCGCGAAGAGAAACAACGATCGCAACGAATATATCGGCAGAGAGGTGCACATAAATAGATCTCTTGACGAAATGCAGAGCAGATCTCAAACAGTACTGTAAACGACCGTCTCTAGTTCTCTTAAGACTTCAATGTACGTATCATCATTCCGATCAAAAGAATAAGTTTCATATCTTACTATTTGCTGTCTAAGATACCCAAAGTCTTGGATCTGTAAAGCCACAAGCTGTGCCTTATGATGCACGACAGCACCCAATATGGAATATACATCACTGTGACTGACAACGTTTCACTCCCGACAGCTTTCTTACCGAAGCTCATATGTTTTCTGCAACGCACTTGTGAGTTGACTCAACAACATACTAATAAGACAAAGTTATATAGTTCACATTGACAGGGCTCTACCCTGTCAATGTGCGGATGGATTAAACACCCACACGATAATGTCTACCGTACGGCTCAAGGCCTGCACTGCTTTATCCTTCAGAATTGCTGTTATACAATTTTCATGATAAATTGCTTCAACATACGGATACCAATGCATACGTGATCGCCCAAAGGAGCGCAAAGGTATTAGGAATCGGTCATGAACGCAACGTAATGCGAATTTGATCAGCTGTCGATTCTTATTGTGGTCTCGACAAGAGCCTTTAATGGTCTCAACAAGAGCTACACAGCATTTTCCTTATCAACCATGGTGATTACGTAATGACAGTTATCAAAAGTTCTGCATTAAGTACAGCATTCTGCCTCCACGCAGCGATAGTAACAAAATTGAGCCTTACTGTATCTGGCTCATGCAACCCTAAATCATGTCTTTGTGCATCAAAGGGCTCCATTTTGGGTACCTTAAGACAGTGTACGCAATGTTTTTGCTCTTTATAGCGAGAAACAATAGAAAAAATGGAAAAGGGTTCGCATCCCACATCGACTCCGCTTTGCCAACTCCTTAAAGCTGACTCTCGGAACCATGACCACAACCATAATCAATTTACTTACTGAAGATAAAGCAGATCTACAATGTGGAAAATTCAGCGGCGCAAAGTCTGGAGCCACCAATCGCTGCCGTCATCCTCAACATCGAACTGCTTGAATTGCTGTCGACGTCTTTTTTTTAGACGTACAGCGCTCAGTGCACGTCGGTTTCCATGCTCAGTCCAGAATTTGCTCTAAACCACGCCCATGAACTGGCATACAAATTTAGTGCTCCTAGTAACACTGGTTGTAGGACACATTTTTACTGCTGCAGCTCAAAATGCCTCCGGCTCTGTGACAACTTGTTTGGTCTCGCAATACTTAGACGATAGTACTGGCGAGTGCGTCAACTACAAGGATCAAGGTGAAAAGGCTCAGGCCGACTACGGCCAAGCGGTGAACTCAGGAAATACGGCATGGTTACTTACGGCCAGTGCCATGGTCATGATCATGACACCGGGAGTTGCTTTCTTCTACGCTGGTCTTGCTGGTGAGAAAATGGCATCCAACACTATCTTAATGTCATTTGTCAGCATGGCCTTAGTGTCAATTCAATTTTGGGCTTTTGGATACTCAGTGGCATTCGGATCTAATGGTATGTTCGAGTGGGCTGCTTACAACAATGTGGGAAAAACCCCGAGCGGCACGTACGGCACTGAAATCCCGCACATTTTGTTTGCGCTCTTTCAAACCCAATTTGCCATGATTTCGCCAGCGCTACTT